>NC_056734.1:352514579-352654579 GCF_019279795.1 Protopterus annectens | reverse complement strand
CAAAAATTGAACAGACCAATAACCTCCAATAATCTTCGATATTTTTGGATTTACGAAAATGTGTTAGGGTTATACATGCAAGGGATACATAGTTTGCAATCCTGAGACTGCCTAGGGTGAGACTGCCTACTAGATATGAGTAGTGGTCACTATGTGCAGATATGGCTGCGCCAAGCTAGCAGCCCGAGTATGGCTGGATTTGGTGGACGTTCAGGAATGGGGGGGGGGGTTGTGTGCTGTAGAGTGGATGATGGGTATTCAATTATGCATCCAGGTGTGTTGTGGTTGGATGGCTCAGTTCAGTCCAGACCATTATGTGGGTATGTGCCGGTGACGTTTACATGTGTATCGCACATTTTAATATTCATATGTTTGTGTGATTGTGTTCTACAGTATGGCCTGTCAGGTTGTATTGCGGATGTGTATGTTTGTTCTTTTTGTTTCTTCTGATTCACCCACTGCTCCCTTGTACATCTCCAGTTCACCTATTGTACATCCAACACAGTCTCGCCTTTGTGGATTATACCATTACCCATCCCTCCCACACCCATATTCCACACACTCCATCCATCCCTTCTCTGGTTGATGGCCCATGGCACGGTCAAGGGAACACATTGCATACACTACATATCTCTGGTACCTGTATGGTTGTGAGGACTACCCTGGCATTTTTCACCTTCCACATGCTGTGCATCATGCACATCGGTACACACAAGTACTTATCTTTCATGACATGGTAGGTACACCTGGGTAATACCCATTCAACTTTGGCCCATCCTGACAAGGATGTCTTGGACCGCATATAGGCAGATTTTGGGCGAATGTTCTGACCATTGGTAGGGTTGCCACCTTTTCATATGTCCAGGATGGGATATACTCCGGACACAAATCAGATTTTACAGGCCAACACATACCCATGGCCAGTACAATGGATAGTACTTTTGTTTTATGCCTAAATGTAAGCTTATTGTTGTAGCAGTTTAGCTGCTTCTTCTGTTTCATTTACTTGCTTATTCTGTTTCTTGTAACATGTAGGTATGTTACATACAGAAATAACTATTGTATGTGACTATTACATAAGATTTGGGACATAATTATGTCCTACGATTGCAGGACATTTTATATTTATAATGGCTTTGGTATGGACACAACTGCCCAGAGGGGGACTGTCCCTCACAATGTGGGACAGGTGGTAACCCTGAACATTGGGCTAGGCTTAGCTATTGGCAGTGCGCTAACACGATGCATTTCGCTTCCACTTGGTATAACTATCAACATTACAATGGAATACGGGCACAGGGTTTTAAATGTCATTTGTTCGAGGGATGGGGACTCAATATTCAGCTACATGCATTTGTGTTTGCTTCTTATTTTTGTGTTTGCAAAACTGTCTTGCATGCTTTGCATACGTTTCAGTGTCCATGGACACTGACAGGTGTGATTACTATTAGAGGCAGGCTGTACTATTCAGCATTTTAGGTTGCACGTAAGCAGCTGACATGTCCACGCCTGCGTGCGGCGCTTGGACATGCCCCCTGCACTCGCACACGTTTCCTATGCATGTGGATGTGGCGGCAGCAAGCCTTCATTAATATGCATATGGTGCTACTGCGCCATCTCTATGCCGCACAGTTGGCGCTAGCCTAACGCCGTCCTTGCGCCGAGCTTCATGTATCCCAGGGATGGTGTTGCAGAGCATGAAGGAAGTATATAAAACAAATTACTGGAACAAGACAGTAAAGAATAACTTGAAAAAAGACATCCTGAAGAAATATGAAATTTGGCAGAATGAATTAACTGGGGCACAGAGTAGTGGATACTTGTTAAAATGTACTAGACTAATAATTGCAACTTTACTTTAGTGAAGCACGACAAACAGAGCTCACATAATTTATGTAAACACAGACAAATCCAAGGTTATTGTAGGGTAGAAGATGGGTAGAAGATGTGGAACATATTATTACATGAGAGAGACTCTTCCCAATACCTAGATTTCTATGTTAATATAACACTGATGCCACAATACAAACAAAAGATGATTGACTTTAATAATTGGCTTACTTTCTGGTGTTATTCTAAGGGGGTGCAATATTTGTCATTTGTCAGCATGGAAGGAGATGCTCAGGAGACCATGCTACTTTGCCAAGGTTGGTCTGCACTTCTCCCCTCTAGGCTTTTGAATATTAGCTAAAACATTGTCTTCCCCCATAGCGCCTTTTTTAGGCAGTGCCAAACTGAAAGTATTTGTGACATAGCAAATCAAAACCAAGAAACTCTAAATATATCACTGGTCAATGCTAGGAGTCTAAAAACTCCACTCCCTAGAAGCTCTCTTTACTCTAGAGAATGCTGACGCCTGAGTGGTCACCAAGACATGGTTTAAAGCCGCTGAGAGTACACCAACAGTGCTAGGTTATAATGTCTTCCACACATTTAGGCCAGCTACTTCACAGGCAGGGACTAAAGGTGGAGGTGTCTCTATTTACATCAAAATTACATATATTTCAAGGCTGGTCAAACAGAACAATGCACTTGAGCTGCTCCATGTTCAAATCACCACAGGTAAAATCCAATACCACTTCCTTGCAAGAAATAGGTCCCCCTCTATGACCCAGGAAACTCATACCATGTATTTAAACATATTAGAAACACTAACCATCCAACCCAATACCATATTTATGGGTGACTTTAATTACCCCACTATTAACTGGGAATCCTATACGACACCAAACGTACATGCACAGAGATTCCTGGATTTGGGCCAGATACTCAATACACCAATCAGGGATGCAACCATACTGGATCCTGTCCTCGCTAATATGGGAGAATGCTGCACACCTCCTACTGTAATGCCTTCCCTGGTAAGGTCAGACTACAAAATGGTCTCTTTTGAAGTAAAAATAAAACCTGGACCTCCAGCTAAACCTGAAATATTCAGAAACTATTCTAAGGCTAACCTCCTGCTATTGTGAGAACCTGGCAAAATTTCAAGCCCCCATAAACCCTGAGAACACTGTTGCCTATGCAGAACTGCTCACAGAAACCCTGCACAAGCATGTTAATAGCTGCATAAAGGCAGCTATACCCACCAGGAAGAAGTACAGAACTAACTCAAAAAACAAGCCACCCTAGTGGAATCACAAAATCAATAGGCTGTCTAATAGGAGGAAGAAAATCATAGCAAAATTAGGAGGTGCAGCACCCAGCTTTATAGAAGCACTCCCATCAAACTAAAAAAACAACTTAGAGGACAAACAAAGTCTACCAAAGCCAAATCTGAGGTAAGTTTGGCCTCCCAGGCCAAGGACAACCACAAAGCATTCTTTAGCTATGTTTGCAGCCTCAAAGGCAATACACAATTGTATGCAGAGCTCATTGTAAATGGAACCATTTATACTGAGCCAGAAGATATAGAAAACCTCCTGACTGATAAATTCAGCTTCAAATTTACCCCTCTCTCCCCCTCAACCTCAGGAAATATCACCAAATATAACTCCCCCTCCTATCGCTAGGGAACAGGTCCTTAATGCTCTCTCTAAGACCAAGAACACTGCATCAATGGGCCCAGACAATATTCCAGGATGCCTTCTAAGTAGCATGAAACATGATCTATCAGGGTCTCTGGAATTACTATTTAATTGTAGCCTCAAAAGAGGCTTCATGCCTCATAGATTCATAGATTCATACTAGGCTAACTGCCCTTGTGAGACATTTTAAGCCTAGCCAATTATCCCCTGTGAGATTCAAACCCTGTAACTTGTGTTTGTAAGGCAAACACCTTAACCATTAGGCCACCCTCCCATGAATGGAGAAAGGCAACAGTCATCCCTCTGCACAAAGGTGGGCCATCTACAGACCCTGGAAACTACAGACCCATAAATCTCACTAGTCTTATATGTAAAGCCATGGAAACAATTATCATGGAGATGATCAATGGAGATATAGTAAACCTCCAGACACTGGACCCAACCCAGCTTGGTTTCATCAAGGGAAGAGCATGACTACATAACCTGGCGAACTTCTTTGAGAACATCACCAAAGCAATGGATGAGGGCCAAATCATTCACACTGCCTACCTTGAACTGACCAAGGCATTTAACACAGTACCCCACTTGGGCATTGTTGACAAACTCAAGAGGTTAGGTACAAATCCGTATATCACCCAGTGGATAGCCAACTGGCTCACAGACAGAACTCAGGAAGTTAGAACTGGGGAGTCCACCTCTACAAAGAAGCCAGTCACAAGTGGAGTCCCTCAGGGATCAGTCCTAGGACCACTCCTTTTTGGCATTTACTTCTCAGAAGTCAAGGCCAATGTCAGTGGTCTCTGGCTGACTAAATTTGCAGATGATTCCAAATTAGGAGCTGTCATTGAATCTCACACTGACACAAATGTTCTCTGGGAGGGGCTGACATAGACAAACAACTGGTGTTAGAGCCATGGACTAAAACCAAATGCCAAGAAATGCATACTAGTATCCTTTGGGAAGTCATCCATCCCTGGTAACTATCATATTGACAACACACCCCTTAGAGTTGGCCCAGTAGTCAGGGACGTAGGGACAAACATAGATAGTAATCTAGTCTTTGACCATCACATGTCTACAGTGGTGAGGAAATCATTTTATGTTGTGCAATTTATAAACAAAGGTATGGCACACTCTAGAGACCTCAACCTCATTACCGCAATCAACAAAACATGATGGATGGACAGGTTCATAACCCAGAGACTGCCCATGCTATGGAATAGACTTCCCATACATGTCAAGCAGAGCACCTCACTGGCCCTCTTCAAGAGAAATCTTGATGAGTGGATGGGAAACAGAAAATTCACCCCAGGGATCACTCCAGTGGTTTTAGACAACAGAGGCACTGGGAGCTAAGGTCGGGTGGCACGATGCCAGGGTAAACCTGTAGGCTAGGCTTGTAAAGGCTCCAGGGCCATTAGCCTAGTACACACTTATGAACCTATAAGGAAGTCATTGTTCCACTGTTTTCGGCATTCATCAGACCTATCATTGATTTCAATGCCTTCTTTGGTATGTACCTAACCCGGCATATCTAACAATTGGAATGTCCACAGAGGTTCCTCACTAAAACAATACAGGGCGTAAGTAAAATGTCCTATGCAGACCAACCTCAAGGCCCTATCCCTCTATTCTGTTTCCTACAGGCTTTTGAGGGAGATGTATGCCTGGCATATAAGGCATTGTCAGACCCCATTCTGATGGACCTCATGCATATCCACAAAACAAACAGCACCAGAATTACCCATTCTAAAGACTTAAACCTTGCCTGTGATATAAATAGGACCTGCTGGAGAGACAGGTATGTATTCCAGAGACTACCCCATCTATAGGACAGACTCTCCATCCATGTGAAGCAGAGTTCCTCCCTAACCCAATTCAAGTACAACCTGAACAATTAGGTGGGAAACCAGAAATTCATCCCTGGTTTGGAACCTATGTCTCTAATGGACACAGGTAACCTGTAAATGGTTCATATCCCAGGCCCATACTTACACTTATCAAGGGTATCAGAACTTGTCAGAGATTTGGGATGCATGACTAGGCTTAAAAAGGCCCTTGTGGTTGTTAGCCTAGTAAACATCTATGAACCTATGAACTGCCAAGACAGAAATTATACCCTTGCAGATAACAGAGTTGCTGAAAAGCCAGTTGAAGGATGCTTGCATTGACTTATATAGTCTAATAAAAAAGCTTTGAGTACATTTTGCTGATGATCAATGAATATTCCAGATCTACATTAGCCAATGCAGTTATTGCAGTTGCTACATGATTTTTTTGTTGTTGTTTGGAATACCAGAAGCAGACAGTGGAGTCAGACAATGGTGCACCATTCAACAGTGTACAGTTTAAACATTTCTGTCAAAATCTTGAAATGCAACACTGGAGAGTTACTCCACTAACTTCTCAGAGACATTGGATAGAAAAAAGGTTTGTGGACTATATCAGTAAAGCTATAAGGTTTATCAGAATGAAAATAATTCACTGGATGCAACAAGCTGTACATTGCTAAGAGATTACAAGTATTCCATTCATCCTAGCTCATGAATAACTTCAGCAAGTCCCTTATTCCACTACCTATTCAACAACAAAACCCCTTATACTTTAAGAAACTGTTGAAAACTGCACAACCAGAGCAGAAACATCTGACAGACAGACCATGAGAAAAATCCATGATAAAGTCTTCTGTACAGATTAAGAGAAAATACTAGAGCAAGATTTTAAAAACATTGAAATCATTTTGGTGAAAAATCCCCAGGGATAATCAAGGTTTCTTGTACAGCCCAGATTTGTATTTGATACACAAGCAATAATGCCCTCCAGGGTGTGTGTTAATGTGTAAATAATGGCCTTCCAGGGGTGCGAGAATGGGGGTCTCTGTAAAATGGTTGTGTTTTAATTACTTATTTATTTTTTAAGTACTATATTATTTTTTTTTGTATATTTTTGATATAAAATAGTTCCTCTGCCTAATGTTTCAAACTTGCTGTAGTATATATTAATGGTGTTGGAGGAAGCATTTTACATCCAAAATATAGCACTTTAAAATCCAGGTATTTACTTTAATTTTTTGGTCCCTTATTTCTAAAACGTTTGGTTTATTGCCAGTCATTGGAGGCAGAAGTTACTAAATAATGACATACGTTTCAGTTTCAGAGTTTTATTTCCTACAGAAAATTCATGCTAACACAAATACTTTTATTTAAGGCTGTCTGTAATTTTATAAGAACAATAATTAAAATGTGTTCTTATTTTTGAGCCTTTGTTCCTCTTTTATTTTAGGTTGTATCCAGATTTCTTCAGCTGAAGGGTCCAGACTGTATGCTAACATAAATAATTTAAAATATGTTCCTATTTTGAGTCTTTGTCCGGTTTATTTTAGGCTTATCCGGATACCTTGATCTAAAATCGAGAAATACACAAAACTGCTGCTGCTGCCAGGGGATTGCTAGATCACTTTCACACTTTACTCTGTCTGTCTCATGCACACACACACACACACACACACACACACACACACACACACACACACACACACACACACACACACACACGCACGCACATAGAGTCTCTTCTGCTTTCATGCACGCATTCATTCACACATTTAGACAGTAACATAAACACATACACACACACTTTTTTTCTGTTTCACTCTCTCTCTCTCTCTTACTCTCATACATGCATACACTCTCAGACTCATGCTTTATTTTAATTTTTTTTATCTTTTCTTTTACACTCACTACACAGCAAAAGCGCTGCTTAGAGAGTGTAAAATAACGGCTCTCTTGCTCTCACTTTCACTGACATGCATACATATACTCACACACAGACAAACAATTTTTTTTTATTGTCTTTTTTTTTTGTCATTTTACACTTGATAAGCAGCAAGAGTGCTGTTTAGCGAGAGTAAAATAATGGTGGCCTTTCGGTTTTCTCAGTCTGAGCTCTACGGCAGCTTGATACGCTGCCGAAGCGGTGGACTCTTTTTTCATCTGGCATTATTTGTACTTTAATACCCTGCTGGAGAACATTTGTCTTCAGTCAGGGTGCTAATGTACAATTTGCCCATTCTCTAAAAGACATTAATGTATATATGATACTCATTCAGATGGAGACACAGTGTGACCAGAACCTGCTCCTTTCTAAAGAACCTTCATAAGAAAATGAATTTCTGAGGAAATTGGCATTCAGTTTAAGAGCTGTACTAAAGTAGTTTGCTGTGCTGAGTAATATACCTGTTTAGCATCCTTCTCTATCATTATGTGATTACTTATGAAAGCTTGTATACTGTCCTACTCTTTAAAAGTAGCAACAAGTTATTAGATTATTTTACAATGTAGCAGCCTAATAACGTAGTGCTACTTTAAGAGAAAATAACAGCTAATTGACAGCCTGACAGACTGTAAACTATTTTGTAAGTTACATTTGATGATTAGCATCCCCTAAAATGGTACTCAAAACAGCTGTCGCTCTGCCCCATCCTTCCTGTGGCTCTGTTTACCATAGTGGCAGTAAGAAGACATTACATTAGTAGAGACCTTTTTACAAGGAAGTATCAACATTCCAGCAAGGATACCTGTGCAATTAAGACACTCAACCAGAGTGACACCTGCTTACCATAATTATTATACATGCAGTTAGTACTAATTACTTGTTTTTTTCCAACCGAAAGAATTATCAGTTTTGGAAAATACATTGTGTTTGAACTGTTCATTGGTATATTTAAAGTTTACTGCTGCTGTTATTTAAAATAAAGCATGATGTAGTGCTGGGACTTAGAAGAAATTTGAGACTGTCTAGTCAAAGCAATTCACAGTTGACAACCTGCCATTTTGGTGCTATGATCACTGGAGAGGCTTTGGAGCTTCTGAAGGATGGAGACTTCATCCAAGTCCTCCAAGGATCTTTAGCAGACAACAGCACCTCATTCTCAGGCACCGTCTATCCACACAACAGCTATGGTCCTGCATCTTGGTGGTGTCTTTGACAGACTTTGATACAACCATACACCAAAAAGTAAAAAGGTCACACGGACAAACCGATTAATGAAAACTACAAAAATATCCTAGCCAAGCTAGAGTTTTCACTGTGTGAATTCTTAAACCTCCTGGAACAGAGGCCTTAGGATATATGAAAATGACCCCTTAAGGACATCAAGTGTTTCAGCTATATGATTTCTGAATGTCCATGACTTTTTATTTTTTCCTTTTGAAGTCCTTATGGACAGATTCAGGCCAACAAACCAAATGCCACTAGCTGTGGACCTCCTCATTTCGAATTCTTATGACTTTGTCAGTGCAGCATAAGTGGATTGTTTGGGTATAATTTAGAAACACAGGGTCTTTATACCCAGCTGATGTCCATAACCATTAAGATGTCTGCAAAATATCCCAACTAACAAACTAAACCAAAAAAGTAAAAAGGTCACACAGACAAACCAATTAGTGAAAAACATACTACACCACATACTGGCCAAAGGAAATATTTATTTATTTACTTATTTATATTTGTTTAGAGGGGTAGTACACTGATCTCAATGGACCATTTCCAGGCACAGCCTGGGTGAAGAGGATCACGTAAGAAATGAACAAAGCATATGCTAAAAACGAATGTATACACATACTTATAGATACAAGAATATGCTACAACATTTAGTTTAAGAAGCAGTTAACAATTTAATATGGATGGAAAAATGGAATTATGCTTAGCATTGCTTTATGGATAAGATGTAACCACATACCTTTCAACTGTCCAGATTTTCACAGATTGCCCAGATTTTTTTCCTCGTATTTTTGTTTAATTCATAAAACTTGTGGTTTTCTGGCAAATCGCTGGTGATTGAAGTCACTAAATTATGGCAGACGTTTGAGCTTTCAAAATGCATGCTAACACAGATGCAGTTATTCTAGCAACTTTCTGAGTTTATAAGAACAATATTTAAAATCTGACCTATTTTGTGTCTCCCCCATTATTCAGGCTTTGTCCAGATTTCTTGCTGTTAGAGGTTGAGAGGTATGTGTAGCCATAATGACTGACACAAAATAGACTTGAAAAATATGCATATTCATTTTATTCTATATCTATTTAGATTAATAGATGTATAAAAAGAAGTGCTTTAAAGCATGAATAGATTTTAGTGATCCAAAATTGTTTCCTTTTAGTCAGATATGCATATTCTACACAAGAAAAAGTTGGCAGAAATTTTGGCTTATTTAATTCAAATTCAGGATTAAAATATAGGGAAGACGATTCCATAAAAGTAGTAGTTTGGGAACCCTTAATACTTATTGTACATAAGCAATAATGCCCGACTGTGTTGGTATTATATAGAAATACCAGACCTCCTGACTCGAAATTCCACAATCCCGATGTTCTAAATACCTTAGAGATTGTGGAATCTCAAAATTTGTCAATGGAGATCGCAGTACAGTGTGGAACGAGAAGATTTCCATTCTCTTCACTGTAGTGCAATCTCAGAGTTGGTATATTTAAGTTGCAGGGTGCGTAGGGGATGTAGGGGGGCTTGCCCCCCTGCAAAAATGTGTTACTTGATGTATATTTGTTTTACTTTTTTTTTAATTTCGAAATTCTACAATCTCAAAGTTCTGAGCATCGGTATTTACAATGTTGGGATTGTGGAATTTCACAATTATAAAATGGATCCACATACTGTATATATATATATATATATATATATATATATATATATATATATATATATATAGATATATATAGATATATATATAAAATATATATATTTCATGGTTCTTCCTGATTTTAAAGAGACTCAGCCAGCAACTTCAAGGCCTTTGATGCTCAAGTTTTCCTTTTGGTTTAACTTTAATTTGTATACATATATCTGTTGTAACAAGTTGAAGGACCACTATATTGATGTCCAGAAAGTGACGTAAAAGCACAGAAACACATAATGTCAGCTAGTAGTATGGACGCTCTGAGGAATATCCTAGAGCAGGCTAAACTAACAGCAAATGTTTTTGCAGGGGTGTAAGCCCCCCTACATCCCCCTCACCCCCATGCTTATTATACATACTCACAATTCCTGGATCCCTGGGGAAAGAGAATATTCCCCTAACATGTCTATTGTCTGTTTCTGTTGAATAAATGGTGTCAATCAAACAGATGTTCACCTAATACCCTTTTGATTTGGGGTAATACACACATATGTACAAATGCACACAGCAAGGGAGAAGACTAGAGGGGATTGGCCCCATTTGTCTCTCCTTGAGGGATGGATGGAGGTGGGTCCTTGGTGAGCAGACATGTTGGCGAGATTTCCACAATGGACACCAGGGAAACCACCACCTCTGCTTGAGGTTGGGATGGCAATGCTACTTGCTAGTATGCCTCTTTGTGGACATAAGGAGAGGCCAGCATGGCCAACTCATTGCACACCCTTGTCCTCATGAACCAAACATGTGCAAGGGGACATAGCATGAAAAATTTGAACTACTCCTATGGCCACTTACATGATAGCCCCTCTAGGAGGAACCTTGCCCCAGTGATGGAGAATGAATGAGCTAGTTGGCCAGAAGAGGGCTGATAATTGGCAAGATGTGAGGACAGAGAGACAGGGAAAAAAATGATTTGACCCCTCTGCAAAAATACTTTATTGGTATAAAGCTGATTTTTTCTTAATTGAATTAGAGTTGTGGGACCTACAACTTTAGACTTACTCATGTGACAGGGATCCAGTTTTACTTACAAATACTATAGATTGTCAATACCTTCCCTACTTTATTGATGTGAATAAGCTTAATTGTTTTAATGCAGGAGAGTCATTTTCTTTCCCTTATACACACCAGTGAGCTCTATTGGTGTTGTCAATGAGTTCGTCATCTGAGAACCAGGCCCAGGCTCCAGCAAAGTTATTCCTAAAGTGTGGTGGAGTCTGCAGCTACCTTGCTATCCTACACTAAGAGAATAAGATCATCTTTTTAGAGGTATTATTATGTCCTGGAACATCTTTAGAAATCTTTGCATAGACTTTCAATAAAAAAGAGAGAAGAGCAGTAAACCAAAGACTCACTCTTGTAATAAACCTCCATTAATAATACCCTGATTAGAGTAGCCTTTGTTTAAATATTATTTCACAGTCCTTTATGCTGAGACAATCCTTGAACTAGAGAAGGGATCCTGTGCCTAAGCCTTTATTTTGAATTTTTTTTAATAAACCAGGAACTACATTTGCATTGTATTTCACCTCCAAACACTGGTAACCAAATAAAAAATGTTTCAGGAGGCCAACACGCCACTCTCATGTAAAACAACTGGTTTACCTTTAAAATGTCGCAACATACTTGTGCATCAGTTTACTTATCCGACTTGAAATGTTAGAAACGACAACACCGAATCCTCAAATGTGCGAACCTGCTACGTAAATAAAGTTGACACTCAGGAATGTCGACTTTGAGCAAAACTGCCTTCACTTCCAGATTTGTTTTGCAGGGGGGCAAGCCCCCTGCACCCCCCATGTGGGGAGTGTGCCCCCACACCCTCCTGCTACTTATATATACAAACTTTGAGACCACACTACAGTGAGGGAAAGGGTACATTTTCCAATCCTCACTATAGTGGCGATCTCCACTCAAAATGCCAAATCCACAACGGTGAATGCATACTACCATTCGCTGTTGTAGGTTCGGCAATTTTGCGTTCACTAATACATATCTTTGAAAAGATACCTTTGAACATTACAGTATCACACAAGTCAGCCATGGCATTTTGAAGATAAACCAAAATAAGCGCAGGGCCAAAATTGCTCCACTTCATATTTAACTTAATGAAAAGCACACACAGCATAATCTCACTGTTAAAGGCTTCTGCCCATTATAAAAAAAAAAAAAAAACCCGGAATTAATGCTGGGTCAACAAAGAGATCAAGGTATCCTGAAACATTGCTGCCACACAAGTATTTTCCCATTTTACTTCCTTGTCCCTCCACAGATCTGGTAACATCTCAAAGGTGGGATGGTCAATGAGTATAGGTGAAAACTTTCCATTCCAAACTACATCGCAAGGCAACATTTTCTAACTCCTTGCTACACTTCGAAAGTGCCCACCCACCATATCAAAAGAGGGGGATCATTAAGGGGCAGCTCATCAGAGCAAGTAGAATATGCAGTACGGAGAAAGATTTTGATTCTGAGGTGGAATTTTTGAAAAACCTTTTCTTGGAGAGAGGTTACCCTCTGGAACTATTTCTAACTCTAGCAGCAGAGGTAAAATCTGCACGACATTCCCTCTACAAACCAATACTAGGGGGGGGTTTTGTACCAGTGACCAACAATACACAAAACAAGGATACTGTTCACACTAACAGTTTTGCACACACATACTCATCAAATTCCTATGAATTGGAAGAAACAATCTTACATCACTGGCGGTTTAACCCTCTTTGAAGAACTAAAGGACTACATACCACCTAAACCCAGTTTTGTTCGTAAAAGAGGGGCTAATTTAAAGGAATTATTTGAAAGAAATCAAAGAAAAAAGATGAAGGTAAAACAACCAAGGCTGGGCACATTCAAATGTGGTGCCTGTGCCCAATGTCATGCCATATCCAAAGAAACAGCACCATACCTCCCGTCTTGGAACTACAAGATACACCCCACTGGATTTTACACCTGTGCCTCTAGAGGGGTCGTATACTTGGGGATGTGCACCAACTGTCAAAGTTTCTATGTGGGCAAAACTGAGAGGGAATTAAGAAAACGTATCTACGAGCATCTTTATGACATGACCAGGAAGAAGGAAACCAACGCCTTCTACAAACACTCACTCTCCTGCCCAGAACCCAAAATCCAGTTCCTAGTCCTGGAACAGGTTGAGCCAGATGCAAGAGGTGGTGACTGGGAATCCACCTTGGGCTACCGTGAACTATTATGGCAGTTGAGACTGAATGCAGGGAAGCCACCAGGTCTGAATGGGATGATCAGCATTAAACCGGTCCTCAAGCTAAGGAGGGCTAGGTTATAACTCTCACACTTGACCCCCTTCATACCACAGCATCCCCACACAGCATATTAAATTATTGAACATCCACGGTTATAGGATTCCGACTAATAAATCAAATTCTATATGAAATGTTATATGGATGGGCATTAAAAATATCTCACGCATATTTTATTGCATGTTTTTATCAGTGTAAAGTAATAATGAAAAAAAATTTTTAACAATTCACTGACAATCTAAACACATCTTTAAGCATATTCTTTAACAATCTACAACCCCAATCAGACTTCAGACTTTTATGTTCTGAAACCTAGGAAACTGGCATTTTAAAATGTTTTTTATGGTTAGTCATTTTTATTTAAGTGCATATGTTATTGCAAACATTTCATTTTTTGAGTTGATATAATGACTAACTTTTTTTTTTTTTTTAACACCCAACTCTAAAGCACCACACCTTAGTACTAGATTTACTAATTAATTAATTGTATAATTGCCAGGCTATTTAATGGAGGTTACTGCACACTGCAATTTGTTTTCACTTGATAAAGCTCAGGATTGCCTGAGCGAAAGCGCCAGTGATTTTATCTGTGACTTTTGGAATACTTCAGTAATAAAAATACAGCCTTGTGGACTTTAGCAGAGTTCCGGTTCCTTTCTTCAAGGTCGTGGATTATTCTTTGCTTGTCTTTGGTTTTTTGTGCATTACTTCACTTGATCTTGTCTGCCATGGAAAACGGAGAAGAAACCTTTAACCCAGGAGAAACTCCTAAAATGCTGAAAAACACTACAAACGATCTTCCGGTGAGCAGAGCGGAGTTCAACCAAGTACTGGTTGCACTCAAGGAGCTCACTAACTTGCTGAAACCCACTACGGCTGCTTCACCAGGGCTAGCTTGCAACCAGCAGCAAGCACTACAAAATAACTTTAGATTACCGGTAATTGCGGACCCGGAAGAGGGTACAAGCTCCACTATATCCTCCACGGACATGTCTGGCGCCGGATCCAAAAGAAACAACTTTACTCGTCGCCATGAAGCTACCAGAGCTCCTGAAACTAACGTACAACTACGGACCAATGGAACTAGTAATCCTGCTTTGAAACATAGAAACAAGGATGTAAACTTTACAAAATGGGCTGGACAACGCTTCACCTTTTCTAAAGGTAGTAACGATTCTAACAATTTCTCTAACTTTGATCAGAGCATGGACTTGTTCAAGGACAAATTATACTCCTTAAGGAGTACACAGCTAGAGATAGACTACTTGAATGAATGTCTGAGAGTAAACGTGTCCCGAAGGGCTACGCTTTTAAATTTCCAAACAATGTCCAGTATGGTACTGATTATTATTTTAACTTGTGTGAGATTTTTGATAAAGCTGGATTGGAAATGTTGCATGTAATGGTAGGGAATATGAACTGAAAGCACAAACATTAATGAATGAGCTAGACACTTTAAACAATGAGTTAACATCTAGTACTAATTTTAGTGCTTTTAAACCAAACTATGACAAGGTTTTTGATAATGTTGATGTTTTTTGTGATAAAATTCTTAACAGAAAACTAAGAAAATTAGAACGTGATCTCATCGAATACAGGGATGGCCTTGCCTACCCTAGCCCCAATGGTTACAATAAAACTTCTTCCAAAACAACACCACAAACACAGATAGGGCTAGTGACACATATGACAGAGAAGAGGAAGCCCTTAGAAGAAGTGAAAGGCCAGCAGAGAAGAACAGAAGGGGTACTAACAACCAGGATTTTCAACAGAACCCGGCCAGACCGGGTTTGGGACAGAGACAAAGACAGGCACCGAGGTCTTGGAATTTTGTTCACTAACAAACCACCATACACCAACTACCCTAACATCCCTGGATGATCCTATAACTGACCAAGCCCCAAATCTGGGTTTACACAATCAAAACCCTACTAATATTGAGGGTAACTGCACTATTTTAAGGAGAAACAACTTTGCCATATACAATTACACGGACATAAACCTTCCTACAAATGCTTTTGATATTTTCACCCGAGGGCTACATTTTGTCCCAACTAAACCCATGAATTTAACACAAGCTTTGATAGATTTAAAATGTTTACCAGAGCTTTAAACTTAAATTTGATTTTTAAAGGGCAAACACTTAATGCAGCAGGCCCAACGCGTACAAGTCTCTTTAACCCCCCACTACACCCAATAATCCTCCTTTTTGAAAAGTTAGTGGAGAATGACTTCAGGAAAGTATATAATAATCAAGAAATTCTACTTCATCCAAACTTTTCTGAACAAGAAATGAATTTTATTGAACACTTGCATGAAGAAAAAATCAGGGTCATGAAACCTGATAAAGGAGCAGGAATTGTCCTTATGTTCTCAGAGGACTACGAAGCCCACATGCACACTATGTTGCAGAATGACGAACAATACGAGACGGTTTCACGAAACGAGATCAATATAGCCTTTGCTGAGATTAAGTACTATCTTAGTGACCTTCTATTACAACAGGCCATCAATGAAAAGGTCTACAACTACTTACATGTGGAAAAGCCCAGAATACCAGTCATCTTTGGGATACCTAAAACCCACAAAGGAATAAATCCACTACAATTCCGGCCGATTGTATCAGGAGCAGGTGGAGTGACTGAGCCCCTGGGAAAATTTATTGATTACATGACCAAAGAATACACATCTTTATTGTCCCACGTCTGCAAGGATTCTTGGCACTTCCTCCGGGACATTCCCACCACTTGCTACTCCCCAGACACCTTAATGGTCACAGTGGACATCAAAGATCTGTTTTCCAGCATCCCTCATCAAAAAGGTTTGGAATGGTTTGCCCAATTTCTAGGCCAGAAGACAACCCTTAGTAACAAAATGTCCAACTTGCTTACCGAAATGATGGAGATGGTTTTGTCCAACAACTTCATCTTTTTTAATGGTGAATTATACCGCAACGCAAGGTTGCCATGGGGGCATCTTGTGCATCCTTCTACGCAAATGTAGTATTGCACATGTGGGAGCATACATTCGTTTAATACCCCCATGGAAAGATCACATTTTGTTCTACAGGCGTTATTTGGATGACATCTGTATTTTATGGTCTGGCTCTGAAGGGAACCTATCTGAATTCCTTACACACATCAATTCAACAACGAATTTCCTACAATTCACACACACAGTGGATCAGCACGAACTTCATTATCTGGACATTACTCTTTACAAGGACTACAATCAGAAAACTTTCCATTCCAAACTACATCGCAAGGCAACATTTTCTAACTCCTTGCTACACTTCGAAAGTGCCCACCCACCATATCAAAAGAGGGGATCATCAAGGGCAGCTCATCAGAGCAAGTAGAATATGCAGTACGGAGAAAGATTTTGATTCTGAGGTGGAATTTTGAAAAACCTTTTCTTGGAGAGAGGTTACCCTCTGGAACTATTTCTAACTCTAGCAGCAGAGGTAAAATCTGCACGACATTCCCTCTACAAACCAATACTGGGGGGGGGTTTTGTACCAGTGACCAACAATACACAAAACAAGGATACTGTTCACACTAACAGTTTTGCACACACATACTCATCAAATTCCTATGAATTGGAAGAAACAATCTTACATCACTGGCGGTTTTAACCCTCTTTGAAGAACTAAAGGACTACATACCACCTAAACCCAGTTTTGTTCGTAAAGAGGGCTAATTTAAAGGAATTATTTGAAAGAAATCAAAGAAAAAGATGAAGGTAAAACAACCAAGGCTGGGCACATTCAAATGTGGTGCCTGTGCCCAATGTCATGCCATATCCAAAGAAACAGCACCATACCTCCCGTCTAGGAACTACAAGATACACCCCACTGGATTTTACACCTGTGCCTCTAGAGGGTCGTATACTTGGGGATGTGCACCAACTGTCAAAGTTTCTATGTGGGCAAAACTGAGAGGGAATTAAGAAAACGTATCTCACGAGCATCTTTATGACATGACCAGGAAGAAGGAAACCAACGCCTTCTACAAACACTCACTCTCCTGCCCAGAACCCAAAATCCAGTTTCTAGTTCTGGAACAGGTTGAGCCAGATGCAAGAGGTGGTGACTGGGAATCCACCTTGGGCTACCGTGAACTATTATGGCAGTTGAGACTGAATGCAGGAAGCCACCAGGTCTGAATGGGATGATCAGCATTAAACCGGTCCTCAAGCTTAGGAGGGCTAGGTTATAACTCTCACACTTGACCCCTTCATACCACAGCATCCCCACACAGCATATTAAATTATTGAACATCCACGGTTATAGGATTCCGACTAATAAATCAAATTCTATATGAAATGTTATATGGATGGGCATTAAAAATATCTCACGCATATTTTATTGCATGTTTTTATCAGTGTAAAGTAATAATGAAAAAAAATTTTTAACAATTCACTGACAATCTAAACACATCTTTAAGCATATTCTTTAACAATCTACAACCCCAATCAGACTTCAGACTTTTATGTTCTGAAACCTAGGAAACTGGCATTTTAAAATGTTTTTTATGGTTAGTCATTTTTAAGTGCATATGTTATTGCAAACATTTCATTTTTTGAGTTGATATAATGACTAACTTTTTTTTTTTTTTTAACACCCAACTCTAAAGCACCACACCTTAGTACTAGATTTACTAATTAATTAATTGTATAATTGCCAGGCTATTTAATGGAGGTTACTGCACACTGCAATTTGTTTTCACTTGATAAAGCTCAGGATTGCCTGAGCGAAAGCGCTTGTGTGATTTTATCTGTGACTTTTGGAATACTTCAGTAATAAAAATACAGCCTTGTGGACTTTAGCAGAGTTCCGGTTCCTTTCTTCAAGGTCGTGGATTATTCTTTGCTTGTCTTTGGTTTTTTGTGCATTACTTACCTTTGAACATTACAGTATCACACAAGTCAGCCATGGCATTTTGAAGATAAACCAAAATAAGCGCAGGGCCAAAATTGCTCCACTTCATATTTAACTTAATGAAAAGCCCACACAGCATAACCTCACTGTTAAAGGCTTCTGCCCATTATAAAAAAAAAAAAAAAAACCCGGAATTAATGCTGGGTCAACAAAGAGATCAAGGTATCCTGAAACATTGCTGCCACACAAGTATTTTCCCATTTTACTTCCTTGTCCCTCCACAGATCTGGTAACATCTCAAAGATGGGATGGTCAATGAGTATAGGTGCTGAACCACCACTCACAACTATAGGAAGCTGACATCAGAAGGGTGCTCTGTTCAGTTGTTTCTCAGTCCTCACTGTGGAGATTACACTGCATCATATCCCCAGTGTGTGCATCCCTCCCTCTCCTCTAGGATAAGTACATCTAGTCTCCCTTTTCTGTGCCTTAGATGCCCAAACCACTAATAAAACCTAGGCCATAGTCAGGGCTTTGTCACTCTACACTACAGCACAGTTCATAGGTTCATAGGTTCATAGGTTCATACTAGGCTATCTGCCCGAGGGCATTTACAAGCCTAGCCCATCGTTTTGTGGCTTACGCCACCCCTTTAGTATGGGGAACTATACCCATTATTTTGCTGTGCCTCTGTCGAGCAGTGACACTGAGGTAATCCCTGGGGTATATCTGCGATCTCCCATCCATTGGTCAAGATTTCTCTTGAACAAGGCCAGCGAGGTGCTCTGCCTCACATGTACCGGGATTTTGTTCCACAGCATAGGGAGTCTTTGGGTGATGAATCTATCCCTCCAGCACATCCTATTAATAGCCGTGTCGAGGTTTAAGTCTCCGCCCTTGTGGCTCTGATGGATCTAGATTTTTGAGGTGAAGCATATTCATCAAATCTGGGTTTGACATGGCCTTGTATGTTAGGCAAAGGTCACCTCTGAGCAAGCGGTGGCGACTGAATAGAGCTGGAGTTCTTTCATTCGGGCAGCATAGGATAGATTTTTGAGACCCTTTATCCTTTTGGTGAGGAACTTTTGTGGCATCTCCAGCTGCTGCAAGTGTCGGGTCAGATACATTCCGAATGGGGCATTGTACTCAATCATTGGTCTGATGAGTGATGAGTAAAGGGAGACTATGACCTCCCTTGATCTAGATGAGAATCCCTTCATGATAAGGTGGGCAATGTAGAAGGTCTTCCTAACTACTTTAGCTACATGGGTGTCGAATGACAGACTACTATCAGCCTGGGTCCCCAGGTCCCTGATAACTTCTTCTGTGCTCAGTGGATTGCCACCTATTTGGTAGCTAGGGGTAACCTTGTTTTTCCCGAAGGGTATGACTATGCATTTTTTTGGCATTTAACTTTAGGCCGTGGCTCTGGCACCAGTTATCCGTTTCTGTGAGACCCTTCTGAAGGATATCTGTGTCAGATGTGTTTTCTACTATGGCGCCCAGTTTGCAGTCATCTACAAACTTTGTCAGCCATAACCCTCCTGTGTTTGCTTGTACTTGAAAAGTAGATGCCAAACAAGAGTGGGCCCAGGACTGAGCCCTGTGGGACACCACTTGTGACAGGCTTTGAGTCTGACATGGCGCCAGCAACTCTGACCCTGTGGGTTCTGTCACTCAGCCAGTTTGCAACCCATCTTGTGATGTATGGGTTAACATTTAAGCTGATGAGTTTTTCAATGATACCCGAGTGGGGTATTGTATCAAGGCCTTAGCCAGATCGAGGTAGGCTGTATGGACTGCCTTTCCCTCATCAATGGCTTTGGTGACTGTTTGAAAAAGTCAACCAAGTTTAAAAGGCATGATCTGCCTTTGACAAAGCCAAACTGGGTTGGATCCAAAGTCTGCAAATTCCCTATGTCTTTATTTATGAGGTCCATTATGATCCTCTCCATGGCTTTGCAGATAAGGCTTGTCAAGCTAATGGGCGGTAATTTCCAGGGTCAGTGGAGGCACCACCTTTGTGAAGTGGGACCACAGTTGCAGTGCGCCACTCCTGGGTACGTATCCAGAGGTAAGACTTTGATTAAACAGCTGTCCTAGCTGTGGGTTTAATTCCTCATTGAGTTCGTGGAGCACACAGCCGGGGACACCATCAGGTCCCATGGATGCTGTGTTTTTGCTTTGGAGAGAGCAGTTCTCACTTGGGCGCTGGAGATGTTTGGGGGCTGCAATCGTTTGGTATAGATATCTCTCCTTTTGGGGGGGGAGAAGTTTGCACTGAACCTGTCAGCCAGTATGTTGGCAATGTCTGTAGGATCAGTAATCTTCACATCATTTTGAACTAGTTCTGAGCATATCTGGGAGTTTCCTCCTAGGTTTCTAACATAGCTAAAGAAGGCCTTATGATTGTCTTTTGAGTCTTTAGCTATTTTTCTCTCGAAATTTGCTTTGGATGATTTTATGAGAGCTCTTAGTTTTTTACTTAAAGTGATCAAGGGTGTCTTACCTTTTAAGGATTTTGCTCTATCTCGTAGTAGCTTCCTCCTTTTGTTGTAGAGTTTGTTTATGGCTGGGGTCCACCAGACTGGACGCTTGCCTTTGGTACAAAGAGTCTTTGTTTTGCTTGGGATTGCCTTATCCATGCAGTCCTGCAGGTGCTGGTAGAAGGCATTTGTAAGTGATTCAGCGGCTTGAGTACTGTTTTCCGCCAGCTCGGGGGCCTTAAAGGAGATCACACTAGTCTTTAGAAGTGTGAAGTCGGCTTTTGAGAAGTTCTTTACTGTGGTCTTTTTTATTTCCGGTGGGGGTGGGATGAGGACCTCCAGCGAGATTAGTTTGAGATCTGATCTCACCAGTGAGGGGTATACTTCCGGTGTTGAACATTGTGCTCCCATGTTCGTGATGATGAGATCAAGTATGTTATCTCCTCTTGTGGGAATGGTGACTAGTTGTTCCATGGCATTTGAGTTTATGAATTCCAGGAACTTTTGGGCTAGGGTGTTTGGGCTTGAGTAGTGTTCCCAGTCTATATTTGAGTAATTGAAGTCACCTAGTATGATGGTGTTTGGTGATACATTTATCCCCTCTAGTGTTTTCAGGAAGGCCATGTGAGGTTCCTGAGTTTGTGAGGGTGGCCTGTAACATGCTACAATTTGCAGAGCAGTCTTGCCTATGGTTAATTGCACCTGGATGGTCTCCGATGCATCATGCATTGCCACCAGTCTTGAGGTGTGGGTGTCCTTGATGAATATGGATACCCCCCCTCCTTTCTTGGTATTTTCCTGATTTTGGGGGCGGAACGCATGATATGAGGTAAAACCTGATAGCGCTGGGGTGCTCTCAGGAGCCTTGAACCAGGTTTCTGTCACAGCACAGACATCGATGTTCTCCATACTGAGAAGGGCCTCGAGTGCGTGCATTTTGCGATTTAGACTTCTGGCATTGAGCAGCATTACCCTTAGTTTTTTCCTTTTTGTGTTCTAGGGTGGTAGGTTTAGAATTTGAGCCTTGCCTAAAAAGGCACTATGGGGTGGCAAGAGCCTTTGCCAATATCCGAATCCCAGGGTGACAGGTGCAAGCCGTCCCTTGCGAAGCAGTGTGGCTTGTCCAGCATGTCATCCCAGGCAGACAGATACTGGATCCCCTTTGAATGACACCAGTGTTTAAGCCAATTGTTAAAGCTGATCATCTTATCTCTGTATTGTGGCATCATTCTTGGTGAAGGTAGGATACTGCTCAAGGTCAGGGTCATACCTGCCTGGGCTACATAATCAGAGAGCTCCTCAATGTCTCTTTTCATGTAGTCCAAGGAGGTACGTCTCAGGTCGTTTACACCAGCGTGGACAATGACTGAGTCATATTTGTACCTGCTGTTGAGAGACCTGAGTGCTTGCGTTATGTGGCGGATTCTAGCGCCCGACAGACAGCTTACTGTGACCTTCTCCTTACTCAGTCTGGTGAGCGGGATGTCAGTGTGTCTGACTATGGAGTCACCAATGACTAGTGTGTCTGGCATTATGTTTGGCCTTAAGGGCTGTGACTGTTTGACACTCTGACTGTGAGGTCTATGTGTTGCAGGTGTTGTGTTCTGAGGTGGTGGTTGTTTGGGTGTCTGCTTTGGTGGCCACTGCTGTTTTGGTAGATTTTTGATCAGAGCCTCCGAGTATGTCTTTGTGTGTTTATGTGTATGATTTGAGGTTGTAATGGTACTATGTGAGACTGGGTCTATAGTGTGTGTGGTAACCTTCTCCTCCTGACTGGTCTTGCCAGTCCTATGTTGAGAGAGCTCAGCCTCCAGTTTGGCCATATAGTTGCATCTCTCGCATGTATTTGTGTTTTGTGGGAGGAGGAGAGGGTTGTCTGTGTACATGAGGCAATTGTAACATTGCCTCAATATTCCCAGGTTCACCAGCTGAGCAGGAGAGGACACTAGCAACTGATCCCTCGACATGCTAGAAGGATAGACAAAAAACTTTAAAAAGATTCCGGCGGATGTGGGTGACCGAGAAATGGGGGGTTGCCTTTTTGGGGTGCTATCTATAAGAGTGCCGTATCAAGGTAATAAGTACTGTAGGAGCAAGTGCTAGGTTTAACAGATAGAGAATAGTCTACTTAGAGTCAAGTAGAGATGATCTTTTTAGTTATAAGATACGCTGATTAGATCAGTAGTATAGGTCGAGGAAGGTAGTTTCAAGGGAAAATTTGAAGAGTGGACTTTAGGTAGCCCGAATAGTTTAAACCTGCTTAACCGGAGCTGCTCTAGTGTGCAACAGTGGCAACTCCGCGCTAAATCGCGCTAAATCGCGCTAATGCACGCTAAAGCGTGCTTTATAGCAGGGGGCTGGAAAAGACAGGAAATGACCCAAAATGGCCAATAAACTACAAGTTACTGCCTTAAACCACTCCTCTGAGGACAAACAGGCAGGGGGCAGGCAGCTCAGTACTCCCTACTCCCACTAGTGAGTAAAGAAACTACCCCTTGACCAAACAAGGAAAATGGAGAAAACAGGAACCAAGACAAAGCCCAGCGATCAGCAAAATCTGGTCTCTGGAACACTAGTTAGGAAAGTATGGAAAGCAAGGATATTTTTTTTTTTTTTCAAGTTTTTTTTACAGGAAAGCAGAAAACACAATAAATGCTATGATTTTCGATTAAATGCTATCAAAAGCTAGTACACTTGAGTGTATTAGCCTGTAGTTTAACTTTAGGCAAAACTTAAACTAGCAAGTGCAGTAAACAGTTTTAGCTTATAAACACAGGAAAAACAGTGCAAACTTTGATAAAATAAGCAGAAACAGTAGTCGAAAGGCACAAAAAGTCGAAAAAAGCCAAGAAAAATACTTAAAATCTGGAAAGGTAGTCTTTTCTGGTCTCTGCTGCTAGAGGAACACTGCTGGCCACCACGAGGAGCTGTGCTGAGTTCTCAATAGCTGGAAAAGCCCGCCAAAGCGTGCTTTATAGCAGGGGGCTGGAAAAGACAGGAAATGACCCAAAATGGCCAATAAACTACAAGTTACTGCCTTAAACCACTCCTCTGAGGACAAACAGGCAGCTCAGTACTCCCTACTCCCACTAGTGAGTAAAGAAACTACCCCTTGACCAAACAAGGAAAATGGAGAAAACAGGAACCAAGACAAAGCCCAGGAATCAGCAAAATCTGGTCTCTGGAACACTAGTTAGGAAAGTATGGAAAGGAAGGATATTTTTTTTTGTTTTTTTCAAGTTTTTTTTTACAGGAAAGCAGAAAACACAATAAATGCTATGATTTTCGATTAAATGCTATCAAAAGCTAGTACACTTGAGTGTATTAGCCTGTAGTTTAACTTTTAGGCAAAACTTAAACTAGCAAGTGCAGTAAACAGTTTTAGCTTATAAACACAGAAAAAACAGTGCAAACTTTGATAAAATAAGCAGAAACAGTAGTCGAAAGGCACAAAAAGTCGAAAAAAGCCAAGAAAAATACTTAAAATCTGGAAAGGTAGTCTTTTCTGGTCTCTGCTGCTAGAGGAACACTGCTGGCCACCACGAGGAGCTGTGCTGAGTTCTCAATAGCTGGAAAAGCCCGCCAAAGCGTGCTTTATAGCAGGGGGCTGGAAAAGACAGGAAATGACCCAAAATGGCCAATAAACTACAAGTTACTGCCTTAAACCACTCCTCTGAGGGCAAACAGGCAGCTCAGTACTCCCTACTCCCACTAGTGAGTAAAGAAACTACCCCTTGACCAAACAAGGAAAATGGAGAAAACAGGAACCAAGACAAAGCCCAGGGATCAGCAAAATCTGGTCTCTGGAACACTAGTTAGGAAAGTATGGAAAGCAAGGATATTTTTTTTGTTTTTTTCAAGTTTTTTTTACAGGAAAGCAGAAAACACAATAAATGCTATGATTTTCGATTAAATGCTATCAAAAGCTAGTACACTTGAGTGTATTAGCCTGTAGTTTAACTTTTAGGCAAAACTTAAACTAGCAAGTGCAGTAAACAGTTTTAGCTTATAAACACAGAAAAAACAGTGCAAACTTTGATAAAATAAGCAGAAACAGTAGTCGAAAGGCACAAAAAGTCGAAAAAGCCAAGAAAAATACTTAAAATCTGGAAAGGTAGTCTTTTCTGGTCTCTGCTGCTAGAGGAACACTGCTGGCCACCACGAGGAGCTGTGCTGAGTTCTCAATAGCTGGAAAAGCCCGCCAAAGCGTGCTTTATAGCAGGGGGTGGAAAAGACAGGAAATGACCCAAAATGGCCAATAAACTACAAGTTACTGCCTTAAAACTCCTTGATGAGCTCATACACCCTTTATCCCAGATTACAACGGATGTAGTACTAGCCCTTCCCCCAGGTGGAGCTCTTGTGGCAGGAGAGCTGAGCCACTATCATTTGCTCACTTTCATCCCTACTTGGCTAACTTCTCTGCTGCAGGAGCCACAAATTAAACGTGAGTCATTTTTGGCCAAAATGTTTGCACTGTAGTCCATCCAATGTTTAATTTTAGCTATTATGGCCTTTAGAAGAGATATGTAACAGGGGCAGATGTGTGGTCATCTGATAGAAGAGCGTGAGAGACACAACTCTTTGGTTGGGATAATGCTAATCAACAGAGGGATATATCCAAGATCTGGATGCAGGCTTTTTTAATAAGAACAATTATTCAGTCACTGCAGCCAGTCAATCACATCAACAGGATACATATATATGGATAACTAAATATCAGGCCTGACACATATTCTGAGGACCAGCTGTCTGGGGATTCTTGGGCTGTCCCTGAGTCAAGAATGTTGTACTTGTTAGTGATAATAACTTCAGTTGGGTGAGGTATTTTGTGCCATTTATACGTGCCTCCCTTTATGGAGTTGACTTTCCAAAGAAAAGGAAGAAAGAAAGATATAAAGTAGAGGAATATTTCTCAAAGTGGCTAAGGACTGAATTCTGTATCTTTATCTCTGAAAAGAAACAATATTAAGGAGGGTAAGATGATTCCAAAGATACTCCCTGTACTGTAACCTCAGTACAATTCATTTGACATTTTAAAATGTTGATCATATGTTCCTGACCATGTGAATTTCAACATTTCAAATAAACTAGACCCAGTCTTGTGTAGTTTGTGAAATGTGTAATCATAAAAGATTTTTAAAAACGTGTACTGAAGACTCCAATTATTTTGCTTTTTTTCAGAGTTCTGAAATATGCATCTGACAGGAAAAAAAATTCTTTCTTTCTTTAAGAGTAGCTTCTTTTTGGGTAGCTTCATATTCTATGCCGCATTCCCATGTCTATTCCTCACTGCAGCTGTTAATTCACTCCAAAAAATGAAAGTGTTTATCCAGACAGACTACATAGGTTACATAAGTACATGGAAAAGTATGGGTTTGTATATATATATATATATATATATATATATATATATATATATATATGTGTGTGTGTATATATATATATATATATATATATATACATATATGTATATATATATATATATATATATATATATATATATATATATATATATATATATATATATATATATATATATATATATATATATATATATATTTATGTCTGAACCTATTTACAATGGTTCTACATTCATATGGATTTGCAAATGGTTACAGTTTCTTTAAAAGATTCATCATAGTTATTAACTGGTCCTGCTAAATTTCACAGCAGTCCTTATATCTTTGCACACATTAGATTCAACAAAAAATGGCCCTTCTATCATCTGTAATATTACTGGCTGAATAATATAACTACAACACAGTTTGCCCAGATACCTTCCTTAAGTTCAAACCTATTCAGGAGCCATACACAGCCTAGTATCTTGTGGTTGAAACTGATATAACTATACTCTATTCCCATGTAAACTTGTACTGCACTCAAATTATAGTACACACAAGTCTTATAAATACAGTTCTAGTGTTTCTTTCACTCACTCCACGAAAATAAGAAAAGTACTCTTTTATGAGTGTCGCTTGAGACAGTCACTTGTAATTTTATACGACCTTATATTTGTAAGATACATTTCATCCTTTATAATCAAACTATTTACATTTGTAAAGCACGTTTGAATTATCTTTTTCATAAATAATTTCTCTGATTAATTGCATTTATTTTAATATTCAGAATTTTGATGCTTAATTAATTTGTTTGCATTTTATATTTTCAGACTTGCTCTCATACAAAAACATTAGTTCATAACATTTGCTCTGCCTCATATACTACATTAGTATCAGTTTCTTTGCCATTCAATTAAAACACACTTCTTTACAGCATACATAAGCAAGATTTGCATTTACATTTAGCCACCCAGTTGCTAGTGTTGTCTTGACTTGCAGAAGGTTTCCTTTTTACCTTCTGCACCATTTTGTGTTTTGGAACTGCTAGTTTTTCAGACAAAATGGCCACTACACACCACGCCTACCATATTACGAATTTAATGCACATTATTTATTGATTTATTTATTTATCATTTGTTGACCGGGAAATTCCGATTAGGACAGAGTCTATTTTCAACAGAGGCCTGGGGAGAAACACTCCAGATGCATGTCTTTGGAATATTTGTCCTCTAAATCATAGGCCTGGAGGTTTAATTATTAAACTGGCCTTCAAAAAGCTTGGCATGTGCCCACTAACCTGCAGCAAAAAGTATACAATCATGCAGTAGTCATTTGATTTTTGAAACTTAGTAAAACATAGCATAAGGCAAAAAATTAGTGCATCTGGAAACCACACAACTCTATGGTAATAAGATTCCTGTTATGCAGCTTGTCATTCAAAATGAAATGTAAATTACTTACATATTACCCTATTAATGACTGCTGCCAACACACAAAATGATGAGCAATGCAGGCAGAATTTGTGAGTGAGCCAAAAAAAAAACGATGTCATTCAGTGTACTGAGCACTGCAGGTGACAACCAGTGATGCAGCTAATTGCAAAGGGCTGAAGTGGAGTAATGGCAATGGTGCCAATGCATTCTGGGAGCTCAATTACCAGACCCACACTGATCAAGAACTAGTGGACTAATATAGGGTTGACAGGGACAAGTGTGTTATCATATGGAACACATGCATGGACCAATGGCTTGACATCAAGTTCATAAATGAGCAGTACCAAGAAATGTCAGTGTGTGCACAATGGTGTGCATATTACTGAATGGTACATTCCAAAGGTCTACAAGAAACATGAACATCAAGATTGTTCCCTAACACAGCCTTAGGATGTGGGCGAAACTCTGCAAGTTATACTCACTTTAGTAGGCATGTTAGCCATACTGTATGCCATAGGCAGCACTTACTAGTACACATTAAAGCACCCAATGGGTATAATAGTGGGCTCTACATCAGGAGCAAAGGGTACCACACAGTTAGCTACAAGGTTGTCTGCAGATGGCCATAACAGCAATGTATGTGTTTTCGTCACAGCAGTGTACAAATGGCCACATCTCTCTCTCAGGAGAACACTCTATGAAGGATTCAGAGAGGGCATAATGCCATACAGTCATCTCACTGGTGGGAGCATGCAGGATGCACTGTTGTAGTACAAAGCACTTCCTCAGGACCAACCAACCCCCTGTTTTTACCCATACGCTGATTATTTAGTCTATCAAATAATGCATGTTCACATACATCTAGCCACAACTTCAAGAAGACTTAGTTAATTTATAGTTGATTATCATCAGCATCTTTAAAAATGAAAAAGGTAGGAAATGAAACACAATGTTATCTGACAACTCACAGAGGCTTCTGAAGGTTGGCATGAATGTTGTGGCAGATAAAAGCCATAACAACACAGAAGTAAGTGAATAAATAGAATGAGTATGGGGCATAATATGACATATAAGGACCTCAACCTTTCTTGCACTGAAAAAGAGGAGATACGGAGAGTGTGATATTTATGTAGAGCACTAAGGGGTAACAATGGTGAGTTTATACAGGAAAAGAAGGACAAGATAAAAAGAAGGAAGAAGTATAGCCAGCAGATCATGACTTTATAGTTTAATGCTGATTTAAAGAAGAATTGTTCATAGAGAAGGTGGTTGATACATGGAATTAGTTACTGTAAGGGTGGTAGAAATTAAGCTGTAGAAGCCTTAGAGGAGTATGGAATTCCTGGATTCATGTGTGTGGGAAAATCAACTACCTTAGGGTAGCTGCAACACAACAAAACAGAATGCTCATACACATGCCTCTTTCCCCATAGAATGATTATCTGTGTCAGAGTTACCTGCTTTCCACTAGATAACTCCAGTGTAAAGCATCTTGAATGCCTGCTAATACTGTCAGAACTAGACTTATGCAACTCTCTGGCCCAGCTTCTGTCTATTATGCTGAACTTCTTATTCTGTGCTTTGCAATACTCAAGGTCTTTCCAGAAACCTTGGGTATCTGTCTGCTTATGCTTAATTCTACAGTCATTGACTTGTCTTGCTAGAAAATGGATGTTTGCTATCAAGACACTTACCCAGGTAATGCATATTAAATAATTTCAGGATGCACCTTTAAATACAGTGTTCATTCACACTACCAGTATCATGTCATTTGGGATACATGAATCATGTACTAACCTACATAGTTTTGTGTCACATACATGTGTGAGGCAAGCTATGCCCTACAACTAAAGTTAATGTTAATATGTTATTCATAAACAGTAGATAAACAGGCACATGCTCAAGCTAAACTTGGCATGGGGTGTGTCTTTGACTGCTCAAAGACATGGTTTCAGGTTCCCAGACACTTCAGTGTAGCATTCCACTACATCCGTAGCCCATTCAGCAAGATTTACTTAGTGAGCTCTACACAAAATGGTGACTGGTAAGAGATTACAAAATGGCAGCTTGTTTCCAATCACCATGTGGTATCATCTCCAGCCATCACAACCCAGGAGGAACATAAAGATCTCAAGAAGAACATGGTGGAACCTACAGTTCTAAGCCAACTAACATGGTTACCTGGGTCAGATGCAGTAAACACACAGGACAGGCCTCTGAAAAAGTCACCTTTAGCCCTGTTCATGCTTGCCTTTGGTCAGGGTACACCATAAAAAACATAAAACACATATTAGTTCCACTTACCAGTTCAGCATACATTCTGAAGATTTTCCCTTAAATCACAAAAGTGTGCATTATGGCAGTTACATCTATTATCACAAGCAGCTATTTGGAATACTAATTCATTGCTGTTACAGCATCATCACAGCATGCATAGTTACAAAGAGTTAACACAATGCATAAATGACTGCTCATCACCGGATCATCTGTATGCAACACACTTGCTATTGCGGATTTCATGCTTGACACAGACGTGGACAGACATGGAACATAGTCACAGTCCATTCTGTCAAGTGCATCTGTGTGAAGCATACAGCATTGATAAGAAGCAACAGGCATACAAATGGTGTAGTCCAAACCATGCTACAATCTAAGGTGTGAGGACATTGTCAGTGCAATTAATGGTCATTATAATGGCCCACCATATTCAAGAGATCTCATTACTGATTCACATGTACAAAGTTCTACTTCATCAATCAGTAATATTAGTCAGTATTCTGCATATCAGCATGTACATTTGTTGCAGTTGTCTTGGTTTATTTCTCACCATTGTAGCTCTGTGCAGTCATTTGTTAGCACATAATCTCATATGAGGTGTTTCCACTACAGCTATATGTTGGTACATGTTCATGGCAGTTGTTTTTAGAACTGTTCTCCATTTTTGCACATTGTTCTATTCTAGTGATTAGCTTTGAAACTGGTCTAAAGACTGCCATATTTGTTGAAGTTCGTTAACTTCAGCACATTTAGCTGTCAGTGTTATGCTGTACGTCAGACCAACAACCTGTCATGATTGCTGTCCAGAACAAACATTCCATCCGTTCAATATAACACAATGAAAGATTAACAAAACTGAAAGGAATGAGCTACATCTGGACAACTGATGAGTTTAGGAAGTATTAAAATATAAGAAATAAGGAGTGACTTAGATTTAAAGGTGTGAGAAATTCTGATGTTTTAGATGAAAACACACTTCTTTAAGTTAAAATAAATACATGTCAGTGACTTTGCTCATATAATCATGTTTTGCTTTTTACTAGCCTTAATTTCTTTTAGCATGTATCAATCCTATAGCTTCTTTTTTAACAAACTGGGATAAAAGAACCCCTACAATACCTCTCCAAAAAGCTAAATAAACAAGTACCAACCTGAATTCTTTCAACCTAAAGAAATACAGTGTTACCATAGATATTAATAAACTATAGTACAAAGAATCCATGGCTTAACATACCGACAAAAGGCTAAAATGTGACTTTTAAACTGAATTTCAGTCCCCTGCTGTACCAGTAAATAACCAAAGCTCTACCCTGCTACTCAAGAATGAACTTCTCAATTTCTTTTTAAACGATATTATGACTGACTTTATGTAATTCTCCATATTGTAAATATGCATATATGTCTTATCAATACTATATTCTTTATATTTAACCATATCATAGTCTTCATATTATACTAATGTACATACTCCTTCCATATGGTTCTTGTCTATCTCATTGAGTGCCCTTTGAAGAAGAAGTAATATGCTTGGTCAGACTTTTACCTTTAACAAAAACAAATACATATGTATGCATAATAATGTACACCAACTTCCTCTAGTACTCTGCTATTGAAAAAGACATTACCACATGAAGGCAAACATATTATAAGTATTATTTATTTATTTGCAGGTTATTAACAAGGTGGGAGGACTGCCCTAACTAGGACCCAGGCCAAAAGGCGGTTAGAAAATTTTACAAGCATAGACACAATACATACATACATACATACATAATGAAAATGAATGATTATGCATGAGTTATACAGTGCAATTAACTAGAACAACAAATATATGTTTGTATGTATGTATAGATCTTTATTACTGGAATTTCCCCTCTGGCTGCTGTGAGATCTTCCTGGCCGTAGCGTCTTTTTCTTCTTACAATCCTCATACCTTCTAACTCTGCTCTTGACTAAAGGACCATCCCTGAATGAAGACTAAGGACAACAGGCAAATAACTCCAGCCTCCTCAATTAAGAAGTAAAGCTACTTGCTGTCCTATACCAGAGCCCTGTACCTTGGGAAGCAATAAACCTCATACCTTCTAACTCTGCTCTTGACTAAAGGACCATCCCTGAATGAAGACTAAGGACAACAGGCAAATAACTCCAGCCTCCTTAATTAAGAAGTAAAGCTACTTGCTGTCCTATACCAGAGCCCTGTACCTTGGGAAGCAATAAACCTCATACCTTCTAACTCTGCTCTTGACTAAAGGACCATCCCTGAATGAAGACTAAGGACAACAGGCAAATAACTCCAGCCTCCTCAGTTAAGAAGTAAAGCTACTTGCTGTCCTATACCAGAGCCCTGTACCTTGGGAAGCAATAAAGTACGTGTTTCCCCAACCAAAGTAGTAAAACTGATACTTTCTCAAATTTGTTTTGTTATTTTTTCCTATATGTATTAAAAAGTTCTGCTACCTAGCCAGGTTACCCAGCAGCCGTACACCTTCCTAGCCCTGCATTTCTCGTTCTCTTGCCCTTGCTAACCTTTTCTTTAATCTACAAAGTTCCCCTTCCTCTTTTGATAAAACAGCTAACTCTGCTCTCTGTCTCTCCCTCACCCTTGAACAACTCCTACACTCTTCTGTTTTCCTTCCAGGCCAGCTCTCTCCACTAGTCCTGCCTTACATTCTCACCCTTCTCTGTCCCCCTGCTACATCTCCCAAGTATAGCTCGGCTGTACAAGACTGCCTACATACCTCTTAGTCTACTTGCTGCACTCCTCAACTTCTGCCCTTTTGCTTCCCCTTTTCTCCACCACCTCAGACAAGTTTAACCAACACTCACCCTTACTTCCAGTAAGGTGAATTGCAGCAGCCTGCTGCTCACTGATTGACTCTCTCATCCTTCCAGTCTGATCCCTGCAACTGTTTCTCCCATACTCTGCCTCTTGTTCTTGATACCTTTTCCACCCATCCACTGCCTCTTTTTTTCTTTTTCTTTTCTTTTTTCCATCCACCCCTCATTACATACTTAACAGTTACCCCCACTTGATTCCTGCTCACCTATCCCATTCTTCCCTGCCCCTTCTCACCTTTATCAGCCTGCACATTGTTTCCCCTCCCCTTCCCTCATCACTTCCTTTCAGTAGTCTATTTGATCCCAAAGATCTGTGTGGCGCCATCTTTATTACTGGAATTTCCTCTCTGGCTGCAGTGAGTTCTTCCTGGCCGTAGCGTCTTTTTCTTCTTACAATGTAAGTGTTTGCACTGCTGTTTTGTATTAAAAGCATCCGGTAATACTGTAATACTGTCAACTAACTGCTTGAATTCCTGCCTAGCCAGTTAAAGCACAATTATTTTCTAGGTCGCTATTAAATGATTATGGGCTGCATGTCTTCAACTGTTGAAATTGTATCTTATTGATTACTGATGTGCATATTTGCTTGCTAAACGACTTTGCCTCCAAGTAACACACCTAATGATTGTCCTGCCTGATATATTGTACTTAGCGACTAAGTGTTCTGCATATATTGTTCAATTTGCCTTAGTTTCTGCTTGTGGAGGTGCTTTTCATCTGCGCTTTCCTCATGGAATGAGTGCACGCTACTCTACTCCTGTTGCACAACGCTTGATACCTCACTTTCACTTTAGAAGGACAATTGCAATACTTTCATATTTTCAGTAGCTCTCTCAGCTTTTTATGTGGATTTTAGCCTAAGATAACTTATTTTATTCAGTGTAAGGAGGCCTGGGTTAATTCTCCTGGAAAACGCTCAATATCAATCGCACGCGCTTGGTTGTTATTTCATTTTGCTCTCCTCTTCCTGTCCAGCTGAGCAGACCTGCAATCGACATGCACTTTGCTTATTATTTACACTACTCCATAGCCTAAGGGTGCTCGCATCTCTAATCTGCCAGCGATAGATTTATTGGTCTGGAGACACTGTTGGTGTAATCAGTACTAGTGCAATAGCGCTTCCAACATTTCTGTTCATCCAGCGCCTCTTATTCAGCCTTATCCACATTCCTATTCAGCCTTATAAGCACTGAAAGTACACATTTGCGGTTAACATAACATCACCGCTGTACACCAACACAACATCAGGACTATACGGCTGATATAAAAACCATGCTGTTCTCTCCAACGCTTAAGTGGTGACTTAGCAGGAGAACTCGTAAACCCTCCCAGATACACATACCAATCAATAGGACGGTGTTCCATTATTTAAGGTAGATCTAGCAGGGCTGGCACACTAACTACCAACAAGCATTGGGTGTGGATCGTGCCTGCACCTAACCTCCCTTCTCAACCCGCTATTTTCCTACTGCAGCACCTCTGAGGTAGCGGGGTAGTATAGCTTATTTTACCCTGTGTAGACATCTTACATTAGGAGCCATCTTGGGTAAAGTGATCTATTATTTTTTATTATTTCTTTTTATATTCTTATTTTATCTGCACAATTACTCTACTAAATTATACACATTGTTGAAGCAGATACTTACAGTCCATACCTGCTAGCCTACAGCATAGAATATTGTATTCTTGCCTATTGCTATAAGTGCACATGCTAACAATATTGTGAACTAGCCTACTTTCTAACCTATTACTAGTATTTAAGGTTAGTCTATTGACTGAATTGTTGCATTGCTGTGTTAACTTGAAGGCTGCTACACTGACATGAATGCTGTGCTTAATATTTGTATTGACTGAACTGCACTGACCTGAATGCTGTGCTTAATATTTGTATTGACTGAAATGCCTATACCTTGTATCTAATCTAACCTGGTTTCTTCCTACTCTATCTCCTCTCTTTTCTCTCCAACTCCCTCAGCCTCATACCTTCTAACTCTGCTCTTGACTAAAGGACCATCCCTGAATGAAGACTAAGGACAACAGGCAAATAACTCCAGCCTCCTCAATTAAGAAGTAAAGCTACTTGCTGTCCTATACCAGAGCCCTGTACCTTGGGAAGCAATACAGTATGTTTCCCCAACCAAAGTAGTAAAACTGATACTTTCTCAAATTTGTTTTGTTATTTTTTCCTATATGTATTAAAAAGTTCTGCTACCTAGCCAGGTTACCCAGCAGCCGTACACCTTCCTAGCCCTGCATTTCTCGTTCTCTTGCCCTTGCTAACCTTTTCTTTAATCTACAAAGTCCCCCTTCCTCTTTTGATAAAATAGCTAACTCTGCTCTCTGTCTCTCCCTCACCCTTGAACAACTCCTACACTCTTCTGTTTTCCTTCCAGGCCAGCTCTCTCCACTAGTCCTGCCTTACATTCTCACCCTTCTCTGTCCCCCTGCTACATCTCCCAAGTATAGCTCGGCTGTACAAGACTGCCTACATACCTCTTAGTCTACTTGCTGCACTCCTCAACTTCTGCCCTTTTGCTTCCCCTTTTCTCCACCACCTCAGACAAGTTTAACCAACACTCACCCTTACTTCCAGTAAGGTGAATTGCAGCAGCCTGCTGCTCACTGATTGACTCTCTCATCCTTCCAGTCTGATCCCTGCAACTGTTTCTCCCATACTCTGCCTCTTGTTCTTGATACCTTTTCCACCCATCCACTGCCTCTTTTTTTTCTTTTCTTTTTTCCATCCACCCCTCATTACATACTTAACAGTTACCCCCACTTGATTCCTGCTCACCTATCCCATTCTTCCCTGCCCCTTCTCACCTCTATCAGCCTGCACATTGTTTCCCCTCCCCTTCCCTCATCACTTCCTTTCAGTAGTCTATTTAATCCCAAAGATCTGCGTGGCGCCATCTTTATTCCTGGAATTTCCCCTCTGGCTGCTGTGAGTTCTTCCTGGCCGTAGCGTCTTTTTCTTCTTACAATGTAAGTGTTCGCACTGCTGTTTTGTATTAAAAGCATCTGGTAATACTGTAATACTGTCAACTAACTGCTTGAATTCCTGCCTAGCCAGTTAAAGCACAATTAGTTTCTAGGTCGCTATTAAATGATTATGGGCTGCATGTCTTCAACTGTTGAAATTGTATCTTATTGATTACTGATGTGCATATTTGCTTGCTAAACGACTTTGCCTCGAAGTAACACACCTAATGATTGTCCTGCCTGATATATTGTACTTAGCGACTAAGTGTTCTGCATATACTGTTCAATTTGCCTTAGTTTCTGCTTGTGGAGGTGCTTCTCATCTGCGCTTTCCTCGTGGAATGAGTGCACGCTACTCTACTCCTGTTGCACAGCGCTTGATACCTCACTTTCACTTTAGAAGGACAATTGCAATACTTTCATATTTTCAGTAGCTCTCTCAGCTTTTTATGTGGATTTTAGCCTAAGATAACTTATTTTATTCAGTGTAAGGAGGCCTGGGTTAATTCTCCTGGAAAACGCTCAATATCAATCGCATGCGCTTGGTTGTTATTTCATTTTGCTCTCCTCTTCCCGTCCAGCTGAGCAGACCTGCAATTGACACGCACTTTAGTTATTATTTACACTTCTCCATAGCCCAAGGGTGCTCGCATCTCTAATCTGCCAGCGATAGATTTATTGGTCTGGAGACACTGTTGGTGTAATCAATACTAGTGCAAAAGCGCTTCCAACATTTCTGTTCATCCAGCGCCTCTTAATCAGCCTTATCCACACTCCTATTCAGCCTTATAAGCACTGAAAGTACACATTTGCGGTTAACATAATATCACCGCTGTACACCAACACAACATCAGGACTATACGGCTGATATAAAACCATGCTGTTCTCTCCAACGCTTAAGTGGTGACTTAGCAGGAGAACTCGTAAACCCTACCAGATACACATACCAATCAATAGGACGGTGTTCCATTATTTAAGGTAGATCTAGCAGGGCTGGCACACTAACTACCAACAAGCATTGGGTGTGGATCGTGCCTGCACCTAACCTCCCTTCTCAACCCGCTATTTTCCTACTGCAGCACCTCTGAGGTAGCGGGGTAGTATAGCTTATTTTACCCTGTGTAGACATCTTACATTAGGAGCCATCTTGGGTAAAGTGATCTATTATTTTTTATTATTTCTTTTTATATTCTTATTTTATCTGCACAATTACTCTACTAAATTATACACATTGTTGAAGCAGATACTTACAGTCCATACCTGCTAGCCTACAGCATAGAATATTGTATTCTTGCCTATTGCTATAAGTGCACATGCTAACAATATTGTGAACTAGCCTACTTTCTAACCTATTACTAGTATTTAAGGTTAGTCTATTGACTGAATTGTTGCATTGCTGTGTTAACTTGAAGGCTGCTACACTGACATGAATGCTGTGCTTAATATTTGTATTGACTGAACTGCACTGACCTGAATGCTGTGCTTAATATTTGTATTGACTGAAATGCCTATACCTTGTATCTAATCTAACCTGGTTTCTTCCTACTCTATCTCCTCTCTTTTCTCTCCAACTCCCTCAGCCTCATACCTTCTAACTCTGCTCTTGACTAAAGGACCATCCCTGAATGAAGACTAAGGACACCAGGCAAATAACTCCAGCCTCCTCAATTAAGAAGTAAAGCTACTTGCTGTCCTATACCAGAGCCCTGTACCTTGGGAAGCAATAAAGTACGTGTTTCCCCAACCAAAGTAGTAAAACTGATACTTTCTCAAATTTGTTTTGTTATTTTTTCCTATATGTATTAAAAAGTTCTGCTACCTAGCCAGGTTACCCAGCAGCCATACACCTTCCTAGCCCTGCATTTCTCATTCTCTTGCCCTTGCTAACCTTTTCTTTAATCTACAAAGTCCCCCTTCCTCTTTTGATAAAATAGCTAACTCTGCTCTCTGTCTCTCCCTCACCCTTGAACAACTCCTACACTCTTCTGTTTTCCTTCCAGGCCAGCTCTCTCCACTAGTCCTGCCTTACATTCTCACCCTTCTCTGTCCCCCTGCTACATCTCCCAAGTATAGCTCGGCTGTACAAGACTGCCTACATACCTCTTAGTCTACTTGCTGCACTCCTCAACTTCTGCCCTTTTGCTTCCCCTTTTCTCCACCACCTCAGACAAGTTTAACCAACACTCACCCTTACTTCCAGTAAGGTGAATTGCAGCAGCCTGCTGCTCACTGATTGACTCTCTCATCCTTCCAGTCTGATCCCTGCAACTGTTTCTCCCATACTCTGCCTCTTGTTCTTGATACCTTTTCCACCCATCCACTGCCTCTTTTTCTTTTCTTTTTTCCATCCACCCCTCATTACATACTTAACAGTTACTCCCACTTGATTCCTGCTCACCTATCCCATTCTTCCCTGCCCCTTCTCACCTCTATCAGCCTGCACATTGTTTCCCCTCCCCTTCCCTCATCACTTCCTTTCAATAGTCTATTTAATACCAAAGATCTGCGTGGCGCCATCTTTATTACTGGAATTTCCCCTCTGGCTGCTGTGAGTTCTTCCTGGCCGTAGCGTCTTTTTCTTCTTACAATGTAAGTGTTCGCACTGCTGTTTTGTATTAAAAGCATCCGGTAATACTGTAATACTGTCAACTAACTGCTTGAATTCCTGCCTAGCCAGTTAAAGCACAATTAGTTTCTAGGTCGCTATTAAATGATTATGGGCTGCATGTCTTCAACTGTTGAAATTGTATCTTATTGATTACTGATGTGCATATTTGCTTGCTAAACGACTTTGCCTCGAAGTAACACACTAATGATTGTCCTGCCTGATATATTGTACTTAGCGACTAAGTGTTCTGCATATACTGTTCAATTTGCCTTAGTTTCTGCTTGTGGAGGTGCTTCTCATCTGCGCTTTCCTCGTGGAATGAGTGCACGCTACTCTACTCCTGTTGCACAGCGCTTGATACCTCACTTTCACTTTAGAAGGACAATTGCAATATTTTCATATTTTCAGTAGCTCTCTCAGCTTTTTATGTGGATTTTAGCCTAAGATAACTTATTTTATTCAGTGTAAGGAGGCCTGGGTTAATTCTCCTGGAAAACGCTCAATATCAATCGCATGCGCTTGGTTGTTATTTCATTTTGCTCTCCTCTTCCCGTCCAGCTGAGCAGACCTGCAATTGACACGCACTTTAGTTATTATTTACACTTCCCCATAGCCCAAGGGTGCTCGCATCTCTAATCTGCCAGCGATAGATTTATTGGTCTGGAGACACTGTTGTTGTAATCAATACTAGTGCAAAAGCACTTCCAACATTTCTGTTCATCCAGCGCCTCTTAATCAGCCTTATCCACACTCCTATTCAGCCTTATAAGCACTGAAAGTACACATTTGCGGTTAACATAATATCACCGCTGTACACCAACACAACATCAGGACTATACGGCTGATATAAAAACCATGCTGTTCTCTCCAACGCTTAAGTGGTGACTTAGCAGGAGAACTCATAAACCCTCCCAGATACACATACCAATCAATAGGACGGTGTTCCATTATTTAAGGTAGATCTAGCAGGGCTGGCACACTAACTACCAACAAGCATTGGGTGTGGATCGTGCCTGCACCTAACCTCCCTTCTCAACCCGCTATTTTCCTACTGCAGCACCTCTGAGGTAGCGGGGTAGTATAGCTTATTTTACCCAGTGTAGACATCTTACATTAGGAGCCATCTTGGGTAAAGTGATCTATTATTTTTTATTATTTCTTTTTATATTCTTATTTTATCTGCACAATTACTCTACTAAATTATACACATTGTTGAAGCAGATACTTACAGTTCATACCTGCTAGCCTACAGCATAGAATATTGTATTCTTGCCTATTGCTATAAGTGCACATGCTAACAATATTGTGAGCTAGCCTACTTTCTAACCTATTACTAGTATTTAAGGTTAGTCTATTGACTGAATTGTTGCATTGCTGTGTTAACTTGAAGGCTGCTACACTGACATGAATGCTGTGCTTAATATTTGTATTGACTGAACTGCACTGACATGAATGCTGTGCTTAATATTTGTATTGACTGAAATGCCTATACCTTGTATCTAAACTAACCTGGTTTCTTCCTACTCTATCTCCTCTCTTTTCTCTCCAACCCCCTCAGCCTCATACCTTCTAACTCTGCTCTTGACTAAAGGACCATCCCTGAATGAAGACTAAGGACAACAGGCAAATAACTCCAGCCTCCTCAATTAAGAAGTAAATCTACTTGCTGTCCTATACCAGAGCCCTGTACCTTGGGAAGCAATAAAGTACGTGTTTCCCCAACCAAAGTAGTAAAACTGATACTTTCTCAAATTTGTTTTGTTATTTTTCCTATATGTATTAAAAGTTCTGCTACCTAGCCAGGTTACCCAGCAGCCGTACACCTTCCTAGCCCTGCATTTCTCGTTCTCTTGCCCTTGCTAACCTTTTCTTTAATCTACAAAGTCCCCCTTCCTCTTTTGATAAAATAGCTAACTCTGCTCTCTGTCTCTTCCTCACCCTTGAACAACTCCTACACTCCTCTGTTTTCCTTCCAGGCCAGCTCTCTCCACTAGTCCTGCCTTACATTCTCACCCTTCTCTGTCCCCCTGCTACATCTCCCAAGTATAGCTCGGCTGTACAAGACTGCCTACATACCTCTTAGTCTACTTGCTGCACTCCTCAACTTCTGCCCTTTTGCTTCCCCTTTTCTCCACCACCTCAGACAAGTTTAACCAACACTCACCCTTACTTCCAGTAAGGTGAATTGCAGCAGCCTGCTGCTCACTGATTGACTCTCTCATCCTTCCAGTCTGAACCCGCTCCATTCCCCCTGTGGGCTCACTCCGCTCCCTTACCCTGCCCCCAAATTCCACCCGCCCCTAGCACTCCTACATTTATTCCTCAATATCTCCACCCCTTATTCCAATTAACCAATTAGCTCTTCTCCCCCTCACAACTACACTTAATCCACCCAGTCTAAATTACCCAACTTCAGCCTCTCCTTTCCACTCCCCCTACCCAATCTCCTCAATCTCCTCTCATACATTTCCTCTATCACCTCTCTCTCAATACTCCTACTTCCCAAACATCTTACTACTGCATCCCTGCCTCCTTCATACAACTTCAGATAAATTACTTCTCTCCATACTTTCATTACTCACCTCTAACATACTCTTTACTTCAACTGACACTCCCTCCTCTCTTACTTAATACAGCCATGCTTTTCTCAATCCTCCAACAACTTAAAGTCCCCTGCTCTCTCCTTCTCTTTCTGATTCCTTTATTCTATATCAGCTCTTACTCTTCCTCTGCATATGCAATTCCCCCAACTAAAATAACTTCCCCCTCAAACTCCCTTCTCCATAACTCTTTCTCTCACTTCCATTCTATCTCTTCTTTTCTAATCCCACCCAATCTACTTCATCTGTTCCACTTCAAAATACTATCCACTACTACTACTACATTTACACACAAATTAACCTTTTTTCCAACTGAACTCTCTATCTCTATACCAACATTTCTCAAGTCTTTCCTACTCAATATTATATTTTTAGCAAGAGATGTCCACCCCAATCCTGGCCCTATCCTCTTTGACAACAATAATCACCCAACTCCCTCTCCCCTACCCTCAAGCATATTAAAAATCTTCACCCTGAACTCCCAAAGTCTCAATAACAAAGTCCACCACTTCCAGGCCTGGTTAACCCACAAACAACCAGACATCTTAGCCATTTCAGAGACTTGGCTTAAACCCCATATTTCTGATTCAGAAATACTTCCCCCTGGATACCATATTATTAGAAATGACTGACCTATAAAAAAAGGTGGAGGCTCTGCCATAGTTTACTCTAAATCACTAACTGTAATTCCCCTCCAAATTCCAGTTCCTCAATTTGAAAATACTGAACTTACAGCTGGACTACTGAAACTAAATAGACACAAAAACATCTGTATTATTGCCCTATAGATCTCCCCTGGAAATAATATCCCCATCCTTGAAGACATTCTCCAATGGGCTTCTACTAAAGTTAACTACGAAACATATATCTTAAGTGATGTAAATATCGACTGGAATAAAATTAACTCTCTCTCCCCCTCCCTTGCCATCAACCTCTATAACTTCACCCAAACAATCCAGCATATAACTAGACCCAACAAAATTAATCCCCCAGGTTCATCTATTGACTGGATCCTAGTCTCCAATCCAAACAAAATCACTAATTCTGGAACAATTCCAGACACCATTAGTGACCACCTGCCAGCCTTCATTCATCGCACTACCAACTCTTCCCCTCACCAACATCAATACATCCTAACTCGTAATCTTAGTAACTTCAACCCTACAACCTTCTCAAGCCTATTTAAACAAATGAACTGGCAAGACCTTAGAACTCTCCCTCTTGATGATGCTATCAACTACTTCAACTCTGTTTTCTTAGATACACTTAACTCTCTCGCCCCTATCAAAAATAAAAGGGTAAAAATAAATACCGCTCCTTGGCTATCTAAACTTACCAAACAAATTATGCATCAAAGGGATAAACTATGGAAACTGTTCCAAAACAATAAACTGCCCAACACCTTGCTCCAATATAAGCAACTAGGTAACCAAGTAAAACAACTAATTACCAAGGACAAAAAATCCTATTACTCCAACCTCCAATCTAACAATAACAAAAACCCCCAAAAATTCTGGAACTCAATAAACTCTCTCCTTAATCAAGGTTCCAAAAATTATCCCAGTCCTGACCCAAATAAATATGACCTAGAATTATGCTCAGAATTTAATTCTTTCTTCTTACAAACAATATCTGACCTAACTAAGACCTTCCCTACCAATATCCCTTCTGTTCCCATTCATTCTCCTTCCAATTCCTCCGATAACCCTCTCCTAGGATTTGAGCTCAGACCTGTTTCTACTAACTTCATAAAAAAACTTCTATCTAAACTTAAACCCTGCTCTAATGCCCCTGACAATATTCCCTCCTCCTTTCTAAAATGTGCTGCAGATGGGATAGCTCTCCCGATCAGCATCATTATTAACAGATCTATTAACGAATCTTACGTCCCCAAATTATGGCGCTCAGCTTATATCCTTCCACTGCACAAAGGAGGCAAGAACACCAACATATCAAACTTTCGCCACATTGCTCTACTCTCACCTATCTCTAAAATCTTAGAAAAGTGTGTCCACTCCCAACTTATGCCTTTTCTAACCCAAAACCATCTTCTAACACCTACCCAACATGGCTTTCGTTCTGGTCATAGCACTACTACTGCTCTATTATCCTACCTAGAAACTATCAATCAAGCCCGAGACTCGGGTCACCTGGTCTCTACTGTCTTGCTTGATCTCTAAAGCCTTCGACACTGTTTCTCATAATCATCTTCTCCTTCAACTATCAAACCTGCATCTATCTCCTAATTCTCTATCCTGGTTCTCTAGCTACTTATCTGATAGGTCTCAGGCAGTCAAATGGAAAAACTCCATCTCCTCCTTCCTACCCACCCAAACAGGTGTACCACAGGGATCCATCCTGGGACCCATGCTCATTAATATTTTTATTAATAACTTTCATTCTGCTATCCCTGATGCCAAAATTATTCAATATGCAGACGATTCAACCATAGTCTGCTCTGCCACAAACAGCTCTGAACTGCTTCTCAAAACCCAAGCTGCCTTCTCAACCACTGAAAACTGGATGCATAAAAACCACCTCTCCTTAATGCTAACAAATCCAAAATTCTCCTCTTCTCCCTAGAAAATCTTACTCCTTCAATAAAGATACTTTCAAAGTCCTTAGCAACTCTAAATCCACTATTGAAGTTGTTCCCTCTGCAAAACTCCTCGGTGTTACAATTGACGAATTCCTAAAGTTCGACATACACATTCAACAAAATATTAAAAAAACCCATCAAAAACTAGGCATGCTATACAGGAATAATCGCTTTCTCTCTCTCACCACAAGGCACACTCTGGCCACTACCTACCTTTTGCCCTCTTTACTTTATGGAGCCCCTCTCTTAACCAACTTGTCATACTCCAGCAGCTCCAAACTAGAAAGCTGCTATAACAAAATCTCTAAATTTGCGTCAAACTGTAAAAACTCCACCCACCATTGCCTTTCCCTTCAATCCCTAAATTGGCTAGAACTACCAAACTACCTAATTTATCTGCAGCTCACAACAGCACACAAACTTATATTTCAGCCATCTAACTGTCCTGCTCTAGCTAATATCCTTCCTCCCTACACCCCTAAGAGATCTCTCAGATCTGAACATCAAAATCTGATTGATATCTACAAACCTAAAAGTCCTGCTGGCCAGCTTCTCCTCTCCTTCACTATCGGTAAGGCTTGGAACTCTCTCCCTTCCTCTCTAAGAACTATATCAAGCACTGAAAATTTCAAAACTCTGCTTTTCAAACATCTGTCCACTAAGTGGAAATGCACCTGCTTTCACCCTACCTAAAACTATTCAAAACTCATAAATATCCTACCTAGAGTGTAAAAGGTGAGGCTGCCCTTTAGTCCACCTCAACTAAAACTATCCAAGTACATATTCATACCACATGGAGTGCTCCATTGCACTCAAAATGTCCCAAAGACTTATCTTCATTCTGCTTCATGTAAATATTGTAAATAGATTTCTTAACTCTCTTCTCTATGTGCTTATATAATTGCATTTTCTCAAACTACTCTATAAGAATTCCTTTACAAATGTATAACCTTCTAAGAATGTGCTCATGTGCTCAAATAATGCTTTGTCTTAAATTACCCCATAAGAACAGCTTATGATTGTATAACCTTTTAGAATAACCTTAGTGAAGTAGTATTTGACTTTGTTGCAATAATGAATGTTTCTATTGTACAAACTGATTACCTCAATGTATCATTCATATTTTATATTTCTGTATTTTATATTTGTACATCTGGAGCTTTTCTCCCCGGGCCTCCACTGAAAATGGGTCTCAGGGCCCAGTGGACTTCCCCGGTAATCAAATTGGAAATAAATAATAAATAATAAATAAATATATATATATATATATATATATATATATATATATACATATATATATATATATATATATATATATATATATATATATATATATATATTTATATGGGTCTGCCTGTATATATTGAAAACCCACTTCACCGAAGTTCACAATGACAAGACGACATTGCCGAAAACTTAATTTTCAAAACGTGTACATCACCAGAATTTTACTCCAGGAAAGAAGACACTTGGAAACCAGGTAAAAACAAACATAGCGCAACATATCAAACCCACCCAAGTGGGGGGCTGCACCCCCCCAACTAAGTATGCTAACTCCAAGATTGCACTATAGTGGGGAAAAGGACAAATTTCCCCATGTTGGCCAAGTGTCGCATTTCCCAGAGTAAAACTCTGGTGATGTACACATTCAGAAATTTAAGTTTTCGGGAATGCCATCTTGCCATTGTGAACTTCTGGGAAGGGGGTTTTTGATAATTACAGGTAGACCCCATATATATATATATATATACATATATATATATATATATATATATACATATATATATATATATGGTTTACTATTATAATATCGAAAGTGAGAATAAAATAGGTACTAATCAGCGAACTATATATATGAAAGTACACTTTCCTGAATGGTCCTAATGTTGAAAATCAGCTGTTAATGTCAAAAATGTCGAATATGACATTTTATGGCAATTAACAACAATGCCACCCTTGCCATAACTCCCTAACTACTACAGCTAACAGCTCGTTTATGCAGGGAGGCAAGCCCCCCTGCACCCCCCTGTGGGGGGCTGTGCCCCCACCCCCCAACTATATATTCCAACTCTGAGATTGCACTACAGTGAGGAAGGGGATGTATTTCTCTAACCGCACTGTACCGCGATCCCTGTACTTCCCTTCCAACATTCATATTTGCGAATGTGCAGTACATTCACAAATTTAACTTTCGATTATGTGGCTTGCACACATATGAACTATTTGAACATCTGTAGTTCGAATAGTTCATAGGCGTACAATGCTACATCGATATTTTAATACTAAACCTATATATATATATATATATATATATATATATATATATATATATATATGTTATCTCATTGCGTGATCACAGTAATCCCTTCTAATACATAAGCAAAGCTGCTATTTATTTACCTCTGAGCAAAATCCTTAACCCATTTGAGTTGAACCTTAGACATGTGATGTATACTTTTCCTTTTTAGCCATAATAAATAACCTGGCTATGGATAATGCACAAATGGATTATGCATGAATTGATTTGTGGTGAAGTGGGATTTATTCCTGAGGTGAGGTAAAGTAAGGAAATAAACACAAACCATGACTAAATTCAAGCATAACCTCGACCTGGTTTATACCAAGACTGCAGTTTTCTATTTTAAACCCAGAGGTCTGGATCACAGCCTAGTATGTGCTATGTCACTTAGTAATTTCAGGAAGTGAGTTTAGAAAGTGCACAGATCTGATGTATAGTTTTATGTCTACATTTCATTGTTTCACTGCTTTAGTCTTTTTAGTGGGAAATGGAGAGTGGAGTCCTTTCCTCCTCAGTAAACAGATGTTAAAATAATGGTATGAGATTCTTCATGTGGCATTATTTTAATAAAAGTTTAGTTAGTCCACTATATGTTTATATCATGATGGCTGTGCCATTTAAAGTATTTAAGTCCATTCTTTATAAGTATAACATCAGCATGAGTTGACTGACAGTGGAGTTATATGTGCACACGTGTGTGAGATGGGATTAGGCAAAATGAACTTCTTGGTCAAGTCAGGCTGCAAGAGATCGTGATTGTCTGATAGCTGTGATTTGAACTCCTGCCATCGTATCATTGCTAGTAACTATATGTGGTGAAATGTTGCCGTGCTGGAGATACTGTTTGTGCTGCTAAATTATAATTTGTCTCACATCTATTTCCACATTCCCTTCTCTTTTAGCATATGTAGCTTCTGACACCTGCACAGAAGTACAACTCTTTATTAACTTATTGTTGTTATGTAGGCAAGATGTAGACAAATCTGTATAACTATGTACGTTCTAATAAGCATTTAGCTGCAGAAATTTAGTAAACGGCTATAGTCTACATTTATTTTAGATGAATGTTGCTGCACAAGATAGCTGAATCAGGTAACAGTAATTGTTTTCCTTTCGTGTAAGCTTTAAAAAGGATTTAGCTATAATAATTTGATAAAAACATCTACATTTATTTTTGAATATATTTTGCTGTGTATGATAGTTGAATTGGTTAAACACTAATTCATTTCTCCTTCATGGGATGCACAGGAACTGATAATTAATTCTGTACACCCAGACTGTCTGTACCAGCAGCTCTGAATTCTGACACACATCCTCTGGTTCATACATTTTGTTACAAATTTTCATTTGCTATGTGAGTCAGTACAATATTGAAAACAAGTGGTTACAGTGGTTGAGTGTACCGCTCTGCTGTGCATTATACTCAAGACTGCCATTGCTGATGAAACCCATTTCCTTTTTATGATTGGGAATGCTAATTAAATCTTTCAGCCTCAAAACATAAAATGAGATCAGACTGCATTTTCTCACTTTCAAAAAGTCACATATTCTGAAAAATACTTGACATACAGTGCATCTATATCTTTCATTTTTAATATCTCCATTGCTAACTCCAACTCAAACAAAAAGAATAGACATGACCCACAATGTTGTTGTTGTTTGTCTTTTGTCTTTTCCTGGTTAGGGGTCGCCACAGCAGAACTCTGGTCTGCTAATGATTGGCAGTAGATTTTCATGAATGCCGAGGTGCCAGCTCAACGTTCAACCTTCAATGAAGGCATGCCCATTTATGCATGTCTTTCGAATGCCCACCCAACCACGGGGAGGACATGCAGACTCCACACAGAAGGCACTCCCTGCACTCCAGCCGAGAATCAAACGGGAGAACCTCTTGCTGCACCACCGCGGATGAGACATGACCCACAATATGGAACAACAATGAACTCTACTACAAATACTGCAAGTATCTCACATATGGAACAATAATGAACTCTACTACAAATACTGCAAGTATCTCACCCAGCTTTCCTGAGGAAAAGGAGAGAGGCTTGTTGGAGGTTGGCATAATGGTTAAGGTGTTCACCCCACAAACACAAGGTACAGGGTTTGATTCTCACATTGAGAAGCATGGCTAAATGTAAAAAAGCCCCCTGGGGTCATTAGCATAATAATCACCTATGAATATATGAACAAAGCTGAGCCCTCATAGCACAATAATAATGATTAAAACTGCAAAGTATATTAAGAGGATGTAAAAGAGTTTCTTGTGATGAAATACATGCAACAAATGCTGAATGAAAAGGCAAACAAGGCAATTAAAATGGAATAAAGTCAGAAGTGTGAAAATTCATTAACTAGTGGTAATGTTCTGTTGAAACTACAATTTGATAACCAGATAGTCATTACCCAAGGTATCATCAAACACCTATAAAATTAAAAACTTCTTTATTCTTAGAGACAAAGACCCCACACAATCCATGTGGGAAGGGACCCCAGGGACACAGTATAGGTGTTAGCAAGGTCTCTGCATTTCAGGGAAAAGAGCAACTCTCTGTGTTGTGCTAAGCTTACGTTGTGTGCTATTAAATGTGACACCATTCTTCATTTTATATAGAGATATATATATATATATATACAGATATAGATATAGATTAGATACAGATATATATGTATCACTCATTCCTACATCATGATGTGACTTACTTCAGGTTAAAAAGTCTGGTGGGAAAATAAACGAAACAGTTAAAGAAATGTACTAACTTAGTAAGAAAATCATTACTATACTAAGCAATTTCACATTAATTTGTATGCAAATTTTCCAGTGAAGGATAACCTATGGCTTTGGTCAGCTATCTTTGCTTTCATCACAGTTATATTCCTTTTGAAATATTCATGTGGGGAAGACTAAATGTAATTAGAAAATCAGACTATATCAACATTATTATGGCATACAGTAAAAAGATTCAAGCAATGTTTTGTACAGACATATATCTGAACATGAGCATCATTGCTTTAACTTTCTTGTTATTGACCATGTTGACCTAGGGCGGACGGGTGGATCAATAGATGATTTTCTTGAGTTAAAGGAATTACAATGGCAGCTTAGGACTAATGCTACAGTTTACCCAGGTTTAAATGATATGCTGTCTATTAGTAGTATTTTCAAATTAAAAGCTACCTTTGTGTTATAATTTTTTTTTAGCTCTTGCAGCCTTAACTGTATTGAATATCACAGTAGTTCGTTTTAACGCACTAGACATGTTTATACTTATATTTATTTGGTATGGTTTTTGATTTTATTTTATTTGTTTTTACAAAGAGCAATTTTATTGTGATTTGATTGAATAATTAAGTAAGAGAATTGTATCCAGTCAAAAAGGTTTGACATCAGTATTTAAGTCGATGTGTATATGCTGGTGGTATTCTGAAGAAGTCCTTTTACCTGGGATGAAAGTGCTCAATAAACGTTTGTAAAGAGTGAGTCACACCTTGGTTCTTTACTTTTATTTTTTTAGTTTAATTTTTTGTTTCTGGTTTGGTGTGTCTCGGGTTGGTATTTTGCAATGGATGGAGCTGAGGGAATGGATCACCCTTCACTAGAGACCTTACAAGCCTCATATAATGAATTAAGTAAATCGGTCGGAAACCTTATTTGGTTGAGCAGCTCACTCAGCAAATGTCCAACATGTTGGAAGAAGAGGATTTTCTAGTCAACTGCACAACTTTAATTTAATGGATTTTGGTTCTGGGACTCAGGAATTAGATGTTAATTTCAGTAGTATAATGCCAGCTCAGAGATCTGAATGGCATCCCATCAACCAATCGGATTCTTCCAATAACCATTCAAGCATCAATGAGAGTGTTAGAACAGAAGGAAACCTTACGATGGAAACTCTACTTTGAAGGAATGGCTTGACAACTGTACTGGCTGGTGTTTAGCAGTTAATCCTCACACAGAGTCTTTTGAAACTGTGGAAAAGTGACTTAAGGCACTAGAAGAAGTGACTTTTCAATACAGGAAATTACAGCTTGAGAATAGTTATTTGAGAGAGTGTATTCGAGTGGAATGTTTCTTGAAGGGCTTGCAAACATGGAAATACCCAACGGGGTTGGAAAAAGAGTTGGAGCTTTACAGTGAGTTATTAGACTTATTTAACAGGCATGGCTGTGAGCTGTTGCAAGTTTTGATAAAGGACAATGAAAGGAAAATGACTGTTTTGTCTGAAACCATTTCTAAACTAGATAAATCTTTACAATCTGATTTGTTGTTTGATAGTAAAAAAAGATGACTATTATGCATTCTTTATGAAGGTTGACCATTTGCTAGTTGATTTAAAGGCAAAAATGCTAAAAAGTGTTCAAAGAAATATGAAACAGGCATAGCATACCCCCCAACCCCCTCCAATAGATATAAGTCCAATTCTGTTGACAACAACATAGTTGATTATTTGGATAATAGAGGTGGCAATCTGGCTGTCACCTATTCAGGGGTTGCTGACCCTTTAGTATATCCCCCTCTGAGGAGGTCTGAGAGGTTGAGGAACCAGAGGGAAGGGAACCAATCAGAACAAATGAACATAATGGATCAATATCAGAGGGATGGGAGGAGAGGGAGAGGCAATTATTGGCACAATTGATTATAGAACAAGGTGTGTGCGATATTATCACAAACAAGAAATGTGATTTCAGTGTTTATAACTACAGTGATGAAGTATTGACTGGACCTTGTTCTGATTTGTTTCGGAAAGGATTGATTGTCCTTTGCCCTGTTAAGAGGACTAAGATAGACGAAGTGTTGATTAACATGAAATTTTTTTCGAGAAAGTTGAATTTTGGTTTCTATCTTAAAGACCATCATGGTCATGGTGAATCTGATACTGGCTGCAAGAAACCTAATACATTTAACCGCCCCTTCTCCCAATGGTCTCCATTTTGGACAAAATATGCGAGGCCGAAATCTGTAAGTTACTTGGTTCAAGACATAGTGGTAATAACGCAAACTCATATTTAAGTGTCCATGAAGCTGCTTTATTAAAGAAAATTTGTAACAATAATAATTTGAGGGTCATGAAACCTGACAAGGGAGGGGGGTTTGTTATTATGAACAAAAATAATTGTAATAATAAAATGTTCACACTATTATTTAGTGATACTTATGTGGAATGTAATATAAATGAGGTGAACATCTCATATCACAAAATTGATTTATTATTGAAAGATTAATTTATCAACAAGCAGATTTCCCCCTCTGATTACAGTTTTTTACAGGTTGGAAATCCAAGGACCCCTATGATCTTTGGATTACCAAAAATATACAGAGTTCTTACTGACCCACCTTTTAGGCCTATTGTTGATGCAAAGGCCTTTAAAACTTTTCCTATAGCTAAATGTATTGATTATTATACCACAAACTTATTAGACAGACATCCTTCTTGTTTTAAAGATTCCTGGGATTTTTTATCCAAGAGTTCTAGTGACCTGTATAAGGATGATCTTATTTTCGTAACTATTGATGTTAAAGATCTCTTTCTGTTATTCCCCATACTACAGGAATTGAATGGTTTTATCAATACTTGTGCCACAACTCTGATTTTGAACACAACAAGTTTCTAACCTTAAGGTCATTAATGGAGGTTGTTCTAGAAAATAATTTTATTGTGTTTGAACACCAATTATTCACACAAAAGAAGGGTGTAGCAATGGGGGGAGCATGTGCCCCCATTTTTTCTAATATTCTACTTTGGAAAAGCACTCATCCTAACCTTTAACAGGGATTTCTATGATATTAGAGGATCAAGCTCTGCATGTTGTTTATAAGGATACCTGTTTGAAAAACCATTAGAAAGAGAAAATAATACCAGTCAAGAAGGGAGGATGATAACATGTGGTCACTGTTTACAGCATAAATACATTTACAAAGTGAGTAGTGTACAGCTTGCTAATTTTGGTGTGATCAAATTATGTAAAAAATATTATTGTAGCACGAAAGCTGTGGTTTACATGGCCCTGTGTCAAGATTGTATGTGTTTCTATATGGGGAAGACTAAACGTAATTTCAGAAACAGACTCTATCAACATTATTATGACATACAGAAAAAAGATTCAAGCAATGTTTTGTACAGACATATATTTGAACATGAGCATCATTGCTTTAAATTTCTTGTTATTGACCATGTTGACCTAGGGCAGACGGGTGGATCAATAGATGATTTTCTTGAGTTAAAGGAATTACAATGGCAGCTTAGGACTAATGCTACAGTTTACCAAGGTTTAAATGATATGTTGTCTAACAATAGTATTTTCAAACTAAAAGCTGCCTTTGCATTATTAAAAAAAAATAGATCTTGCAGCCTTAATTGTCTGCAATGTCTCAGTAGTTTGTTTTTAACACACTAAATGTGTTTATATTTATATTTGTTATTTGGTATTGGTTTTGCTTTTATTTTATCTGTTTTTAGAAAGAGCAATTTTATTGTGATTGCATTGATTAATTAAGTGAGAGAATTAATTATCCAATCAAAAAGGTATGACATCAGTATTTAAGTCGATGTGTATATGTTGGTGGTATTCTGAAGAAGTCCTTTTACCTGGGACGAAAGTGCTCAATAAACTTTTGTATAGAGTGATTCACACCTTGGTTCTTTACTTTTATTTTTTTAGTTTAAATATTCATGGATGCATATGGTCCAGTCAGACATTATCATTTAATTAAGTTCTGCATCTCTCTCCCTCATTCACAACTGGAGACTGTATTGTTCTCCAGTATCAGAGACTTAGCATAGTGGCGTTAAGATTTTAATAGCATAATCCTATCAAAATACAGTTATCGGGGAACAAGGGCAATGCACATAAATGGGAGGGATTGTAAATGAGGTCCATAAATGAATGGTCAATATTTGGGGTGAGCGGGAGAATGGAAGGGCAAGAAATGGCTTAGTGGGTGGAACATTTTCATGAATGATGGGAATAGTTACAGGTTCAGAATAAGTGTTGAGGAGGTCATAAGTGTAGCGTTGGTATAGCTCTTTTATTGGACGTAAATCTAACTAAATCATGATTGTATGACTGTATAGGCAGCTGAGAATTTTTTTAAGTCAGAAACAAGCAGTACAATATCTTCATCAGAATGAATTGTGGGTTAGATGCCCCCACAACAACACCATCTGCAATTCAGGCAGGGTCATATTTGAAATTGGACTATGTTTAAATTGATTTATGATGATCAACACTCTGACCCAGCTGCTAAATAGATAAATAAAATACTGAGTTTGCTTCCCTTCCTTTCTTGTTACTGCTACAAATCTAGCATTTTAAAAGACATGCAAGAAAAGTCCAAGCCACTAATAATACGATGAAACAGTTCATTTTTCTGAATGCTATTGGCCATTGACCATTCTACTCTAGGCTTCTAAATGTGTGTGTGTGTGTGTGTGTGTGTGTGTGTGTGTGTGTGTGTGTGTGTGTGTGTGTGTGTGTGTGTGTGTGTGTGTGTGTGTGTGTGTGTGTGTGTATTTCTTGTGATAATATATGTATTATTTAATGTATCAGTCAACTCCTAGTCTCTTCCAGAAGAAGCCAGCCATGTTGACTGACATTCACAAAGCGGCTCAACATACAAAGCTAAAAGACATTAATTAATTTTAGTAAGAGTCTGGAGAAACTCATTTTTGTTTAGTCTCCAAATAATTGCAGATCAATGTGGCTTCATATGTAAACACCTTACCCAGACTTTTTCTGACTTAAAGAGTTACTGACCTCATTTCTGTAGCAGAATCCAGACACTGCATGTACACTTTTCCAAAACCTTACAAAACTGTATATGGTAGATCACCAAATAGTTCTGAAAAATATTCTTTACTTTGCAGACTGATATTGTGACTTTTCCATGAATTATTTGCAGTCTGCCTGAGAGGCAGCAGATGCAATGAACAGGGACCTTTTGGTGATATTCCAGATTTGCTTGTCAGGGGTATCTTGTGGTTTATCTTGAGGACTTTTTGGTGATATTCCAGATTTGCTTGTCATAGGTACCTTGTGGTTTATCTTGAGCCACTTTTATTGGCAACTCAGCACGTAAAAATCAACTGCCAATCATTAGCGGACCGGAGTTCCGCTGTGGCGACCCCTAACCGGGAAAAGCCGAAAGACACAACAAATATCAACAGTCAGAAAGCTATGTAGGTGGTATAAAATGTCTTCCAGTGCAGATATTTCTGTGCTACATTCTTGTATTGCTGCTAACACTCAAAGTAAAAAGTTTACCTACTGTGGAACTGGTTCTTTCTAAATTATCTTTGGCCTAATACTAAAATGACTAAACAATAATCTTTTAAATAAATGCAGTTACTAAGATGTGTTTGCTTACTGCTACTACCATCCTCAAAATCATGTGCATAAGAATAATTAGACTCAGTTTCTTGCATTCAACATTGACCCTCTTTTGACTCATAAAACCCACGTAAAACTATATCAGAATCTACATTTTACAATACAGGGTCATTGTTGTCTGTCTCACTTTGTCTGTCTGTCTTTCACTCCCACAAATTCTTCTACAATCATACTTTCAGAAATCTCTACCATTTCCTGAATATGAACAATCTCAGGTCCTTGCAGCCATAATATTACTCTTGCAATCTTTTACAGTCTGGAAACATTTCAGAAATATTACTAGTCTTATAATCTTTTAAAACCTGTAAACCTTTTCCATCTATCCACTGCCTACTTAGTGAAGAAAAATATCATAGAATCTGGTATAATTTTGCTCCCTTTCCATTGGTAGATATACTACATCCTACTTTCTGTCTCTGTCGCCTTCCAGTTAGTAATATTCCATCCATCAGTCCTCTTACTACCTTATTTGCAATTTGTTTAAATCAATTTTTATAATACCTTTGTAGTGCATGGAAGAGAGGTGATTATGCTCCAATATTCAGAAAAAGACAGATCAGTTAAGCATGCATTATAGCATGAGACCCTGACTTAACAAATGTTATGCACCTCCTACTAAATTTGTTAAGGTTGGGTCTAGAGCTACACTGTAAAATCTGTCAGTAGAGACCAGCAAATGACAGCAGCAGAACAAAAGATTTGGTTGTGCCTACTGTTCATACTGATAAGGTGTCCCTTCCTCTTACAAATTTAGAAAGTAGATAAAATAACAGGATGTATATTCACCTGCATTTTCTCTGAAGGATGCAAACTCTGAAACTTAAATGTATGTCAGTATTCAGTGAATTCAGTCTTCTGTGATTTGTCTGAAAACTACAGACTTTATGAGGAGCAGACAAAGGAAATGAGGCACAAATCTTGACATTATGTGAAAACCTGAACAGTTTAGAGACATGGAAAGGTCAATGTAAATTTAAGGGACTATATTACACGTCTTTCTGCAACACTCACCAAGGTTTTAAAAGCCAGCAAAACACTTAGCATTTTTTTTCTTTTTTTTTTTTTTCTGTAAATAGCAGTACACGGAGCATATAGAGCTCCATGCACTACAAAGAATTATGATCAGGTCTCTGATCATAACCTCTTATGTGTTCTTGATATGGATACCAAGTTCACCTCTCAAGCTTTGCTCTCAAAGTGAATTTCTTGGCATCCTTCTCTCAGACACATCATAAGTCAGTTAGGATCGGCAGCCCAATCATAATTCTCTATGTTTAGCAAGTCCTTTTCTGCATCAGCAGAAAAAGAGGAGTGGGTTGCTCACTTAAGACATGTTTTCATTCTCCATCTGCACCATATTTTGAAATAAATGATCAGAGGCCAGTCCATTTCAAAATTTCAAGTAAAACTGGTTGCATGTAATGTGTTCACTGCAACTTTTGCATTTCTTTACTAAAAGAATGATAATGATCTTTAACCACCAATATAACAACAGCGGCATTCAGATGGTCATGAATGCGTGATATGACAAGCACCATATTGGGAGGGAGGATAATTTACATTAAAGTAACTACTCAGCAGGTGAAAATCTTTGATAGTTGTACTGCATTTCTGTGAAGCAGTGAATCCAGCTTTGTTGAATCTCATAAACTAAATACAGTGTAAAGTGAGAAGTGCAATCCAATAACCCCCCTTACTTTTATAAATAAACTATGAGACAGCCCCATTTTATAGAAAACATCCATCTCATGCTTGCTCAAAGTAGGCATGCATTATAAACGAAAGCCTTCTTTGATACAAGCCATTCATTAAGAATTCTCCTTCAGTGAAACATACAACTGTCCACAGTAGTGAATATTTCACCAAAATTAAAATTTTATAATATTTCTTCGACCATGATAATAAACTTTGCATCAAGTGTTCATTATTCATTTTACTTATGTATATATTTGATTTTGTTTGGTAGGATAGTCCAACTACACATTGCCTATTTTCACTAGTGCCCTGGGAAGAAAATCAATGCATACAAAACATGGCAAACAGCTGAGAATTGACAAATTATTTGCAAAAAAACGGGTATCTCAGATATTAAAGTGATACATATAGCCATACACTGGAGATATAAAAATGGTGAGATACATGAACATTATCTGATTGGGCGTGATCAATTAAAAAAGTCTTATAAACAGTAAAGTAAATGAATACTCAGATAATAATTAACCATAATGTGTGTGTGTGTGTGTGTGTGTGTGTGTGTGTGTGTGTGTGTGTGTGTGTGTGTGTGTGTGTGTGTGTGTGTGTGTGTACACACACATACACACACACACACACACACACACACACACACACACACACACACACACACACACACACACACACACACACAGTATATGGTTGACATACATGTGAATAAGTAAAGTGTACTTAAGTGCTTCGTAATCCCAGGAATTCCAGAGTTCCATTTTCTGCAAACAAATGGTGAACTGGCTCTGTCGTAGCAGTACACATCATGGGGTAACAATATTTTAAGCAATTTTGTTTCTGTACAGGATTATAGCAGCAAAACAGAATATTCATGTGCTAATTGCTTTAAGCTTTAGTACACTGTAAATAAAGATAACTGTATATATGACTGTTATTAAATATCTTACTGGACGCTGTTATGTTGTATTATTTAATTACGTGGCTTGCTGTCTTCCACTCATTGAATTTTGTATTTCTAATCTTTTGTACATAGTGATATTGTCTAGTCTTTGCTGCTCTGCCATGAACCTGCAAATGTATACTTAAATCACTGCTCTACCATTTAAAACAAAATAAAATAAAAATCAACAGGTAATGTACACAGCAGTAGCATGTAGACAGGCGTGACACCTGCTTATGCCCCTCATCAGTCCTTATGACACTCTGCACATACTACAGATGCCATACTACATACAGATATTGTAAAATAAGTCTGTTCTATACTACATTATTTAAGTCTACCTGCTGGCAAAAGCAACGTGGTATAACCCTTCAAGATAATTTTTGTACGAGACAGTAACAGCATTACTGAATCGGTTCATGTTCCATATTTTCAATCACTTCAGTATGGATAAAGAAATGCTTTCCTGAATCCCTACCAGTGACAATTCTGTTAGTAAAACCTCCTAGCTGGCACTATGTGACATGCTGCAGATGGCAGTTGTCACATTATTTTGGAGACAGGAAGAATGCAGTATAAGAGCCATGGGAATCCTATTTGTATCGAGTAGTTTCCAGAGATAGAATATAGTCTGACTCCTCCTTTTCTACCTCTGAGGAGAAAATACTGAGGCTCTTAATTCACTTATTCATTGTGTGTACTTCACTGGCCAAATTCATTCTAGATTTTACCTAACATTCCTGTTTTATTGTCTTTTGAGAATAGGAATAGCTCAGAAGTTCCTTATATGCTTCTTTGCCCTCTGTTTGGGTGTAGGTGAAGCTAGATGTCACTACGACATCCAAGTAAAAGGCACATGGTCTGGGTACAAAGAACACGGATGTCTTTTGAGTTCTTCAGCATCTTTTTCTGTGTATCCTTTGCACATCACAATGAAAATCATGTAATGAAAAAGGTCTGAAGATGGCTGGTGGTGTAATGACTTTCTCTTCTGAATGATACTGTGTTTCGGCAGTAAGGACAGAAAAGTGAAAGTCTCTCACTACAAGAAGGGTGTGCCATCGAGGGTAGCACTGAGTGCCATTGGTTGTTTCTCCCTTTGTAGGTGATGCATAAGCATGAGTGGGTAGGATTGCTCCCACACTAATGGAATACACAGGAGTGCATTAAAAGGAGGGGTTGCATGGTCAGAGGGCACTGATTAATGTTATGATTTAGGGGTACCATTGTCAAAATGGGAAAGGTGAAGAGGAGTCACATGTATCTATTATGTTTCTGGTGGGGTTTGGGAGATACCAGACTGGAAGGCATACTACTGTTGGCGAAAAATACATAGCTCAATATTCGCTAGTCTTTGAGTCATATGTCTTCACCTACCAAATATACTTATGGGGACGCTGCATACCTTCAGTAGAGCAAGTAAAACAGTTTTGGAAAAGTGTTAAAACAAGAGCAGGGTGGGTCACTGCTGAATGGGATTCTGTAGGACATGCCATGTATCTGGTACTGAGAATAAAAGTATTGAAGTAGCTGCCTGACTTTCATTAGTCCCATCCCATTTTTAAGACCATTACGCTTCATAGTTTTTTTATTTAACATTTGTTAAGTGCACTGATTTGAGGACCATTTTCAGGTACCACCCAAGACAAAAATGTCAAATAGAGAAAACAAGGTATTACAAAGTACACAAACTAGAAAAAGGAAGCTATGTTAAACAACATACTGCACATTTACTTACAAAGAACATTTTACAGTATACAAAGTTAACAAAATGGGGATATTTTAAGCAAAATGAAACACAATCTGCAAAGAAGATAAGAAGTGACATAATGCCAAGTATGCAATAAAATTAAAACAAGTGTTTTAAATAAATAAGAGTACAAATAACACAAGAATAACACACAGCTTCTTCCTCCTAATCTTATCGCAAAGTGTAGACTACATGTACATTTAGTCTAATCTATTTGAGTCTAGAAAGTGGAACAAATTTGGTTTGGATGATGTTGAATACAGATCAGGTACACTTAGTGTAGATGTTATGGAATCTAGCCTATATCATTTATAATATTGGCAAAGAGCACTAGTTACTGCATTAAGAATGTTAAATTAAAGGGGGAGAGACAAAAATAATGTGGATGATAAATGAGAAAAAATACAATAGGGAATGGCTTATAGAGTGAAATAGCCCTGTATGCATAAATTACTTAACATAACAGGGGTGAAATATAATAATACAAGGTACAGTTAGTATGCTTCAGTATTTTTGTAAACACTTAAAATGTATAAATCTTATCGTAGTAACATAAAGTAAAATTTCCTGTGATAGAGATCTTTCTAAATGTAATAAACCATTCTAGAGTGCATGTTTAAGGCTACTAATGAACACAGTGATGGTGATGGTTCTAGTAAACACAAATATTAAATCTTATTCTTTAGTATTGTTGTGAGGCATGTATTTGGCACCTTTGAATATAGATTACACCTTTGCTTTTTATTCACTTGTCACATTTTTGCACTTGTGACATTAGATTTTGTTTTATCTTTTTTATTCCCTACTGCCTGCCAAACATCAGCCTTCTGATTAGCCCATTCATTCCTTCTTAGGGTGGAAGTCTATCCAAAGAGGCCATCATCCAAGTAGTCATCTAAATTTTTCTTGTTTTAGCTCTAACTCCTGCTGGCAACTGGTGTATGGATTTGCATATGCAAGGGATTGCATAAAGGCTACTGTATGAATGCAGCTTGGTAGCACCAAACACACACCCTTTGGTTATATACTGCATGGGATGCACCTCTGAGTCCAGTAGGTGGTATATACTGCATGCCATGCACCTCTCAGTCCAGTAGGTGCTGGCATTTCAGCAGGTCAGACTGCACCCCTTTCCCCACAGGATGCATGCACTGGTGATCATTCTTCGCTTCCACCCTACTCTGAATGGATTCTGCAGCACAGAAGATGTTAACCCAAGTTATCTAGGTCATAGTGAAGGTTAATTTTGCTGTGCCATAAAGCCAACCTTTTCCAGAATTTTTGATGCACAAAGATTGCACTGTGTATACAGCACCATATTGCAAAGTATTGTAGCAGTTACATAGACTTGTCAGCTGAGTCATTATACTTTATGGAACACATATTTTCCATATCATGTGCCATTTCTGGAAAGAAACATCTATAAACAACTTGTCATCCATATTGAAGTAGTGCTGCAAGAACGCAGCAATGGAAACATACACACACACACACACACACACACACACACACACACACACACACACACACACACACACACACACACACACAGAGTAACAGCAGGGTTGATGGTTTGAAGGCAGTGTGAAAAATTTCAGTGTTCAGCAGTCCTTACAGAACCTCTTATGCTCAAACACTCTGTTGTCAATTTCCTTCCATTTCTGCAAACAAATAGTGAAATAGCTGGCTCTGTGGTGTATAGAGAAAAAAGCCTGGCTGCAGCCCAGGCAAATGGGGAGACATGGGTGCCTGAGAATCTGATTGTAGGGAGACGGTTGGAACAAGACCTCACTCAGTGTTTTGTGACACCTGCTGGTTCTGCTAAACAGTGCATAGACCTATAGTTGAATGGGTGTGGAAAACATGTACCTGGTGCCAGTAGTTTAGGTCCTGTTTCAGCAGAGTTTGTGTTCATATCTGAAGAGTTAGGAGCACACCAAAATCTCCTAACTGCCACCAGATTATGGCTGTAATCCCGAGATCTTGCCTTCTTTTCCCAGTGTCCTTTGATGCCAGGGTATGGTTAAAAGAACAGAACAATAGCAGGCAGGGTCTTGATGACTATGTTGGACAAGGCCAAAAGGATATGTAGAAAATGGTAATGGGCTTCTGTCTTATTGCACGTAATCCATCCATCATCCATCAATCCATCCATCCATCCATCCATCCATCCATCCATCCATCCATCCATCCATCCATCCATCCATCAATCCATCCATCATCCATCCATCCATCCATCCAGCCACAATCCCTTTTCCTACTTTTGCACATGAGGTCAGGATGTCACTTCAAAGTGTCAATCATCTAGAGCTAATACTCTCACTGCTGGGTGGCTAGCCCTGCAGCAGTAGTTCTTCCATACCACATTGCACACACACGCACACACTTGCGTGCCCACATAAGATATTGCACATCTATTAGTTTCAAGATATGGTTGGTAGTCTGATCACAGCTCAGCCCTTGGTTAGAACCACATTGCTATACAGTAACAACTGACAAGGATGTACCCAGTGGATAACCAGCTGGCTCACAGACAGAACCCAGGATGCTAGAATGGGGGAGTCCACCTCTACAAAGAGGCCAGTTACAAGCAGAGCCCTTCAGGGATCATTCCTGAGACTGCTCCTTTTTGGCATCTAGTTCTCTGAAGTCAAGATCAATGCCAAGAGCCTCTGGTTGACCAAATTAGCACACTTGATGACTTCATATTAGGAGCAGTCATAGAATCCCCACTAACACTAATGTTCTCCAAAACAAATAACTGTCAGAGCAATGGACTAAAACTAAATGCCAAGAAATGCATAATAGAATCCTTCAGGAAGTCAGCCAGCCCTGGTAACTGTCATACTGACTGTGAAGATATGTGAAGGCTACCAGCCTAGCTAGATAGAATTTTGTAGATAATTCTATGTCATTGTAAATATGAATATAGTCCACACGCTTGTCCTCTTAAAATGTAAGAAAACTGTGTTAAATGTTGAACTTCAAAAATGTAACCACAGTGCACTCTGCTGGAAGGAAGCTGATAAGTCAAGCATTGTAAGACTGATCTCAAGGCTTGGAGACAATGTGCTACTTCAGATGAGTTGGGGAAGAAGGGAGACCTATACCTAGCAAGCAGGGCATCCCTGCACAGGAAAGGGATACCCAGTACTGCTGATCGGTTTAAAGGAACCCATGGTGGGCATCTCAGACTACCCCAACAGAATCTGCCAGTAGCAGGGAGAAGCCACTAGTCCAGGTACACACCCAGGACCTAGGGTTAAATGTTTTAAATGCAACCAGTGGGGCCATGTGGCATATAGATGTCCATGGAGGCAAGGTGGGGAACAAAAGGTGAGGGAGTCAGTAAGTGGGAAGGACAAAATGCCAATAGTAGGTTGTCTTGAGACAATAGGGGTACCAAACTACCATCCTGCAGATGCCCTTATAGGGAAGGATTTTGATGAGGCAGTATCATGTGCTAATGCAGTTACATTAATCAGGCTTCAAGACAAGCATGTGGGTGTGGTAGCCTGGGGAGACCCAGACAGACCGCATACTTGCAGGCAGGACTGGTGAGGTGGTTACTTTAGGGAGGGACTACTCTGTAGCAGTGAGACTGAAGGCGAGCCACAGATGCTTGTGGGTAATGATGTTCCCTTGGACAGAGTGACTGCAAAGGTAGAGGTGAGTAGTAGTACCCAGGCTGATAGTGAAGCACTGCTGTCAGAAGATGCCAGACTTCCTGTGGTAAGGGAGCTGTGAAAGGTTACAAAGAGAGAGAGTTGAGACAGGCTCAGCTCTCAGACCCTACATTACAAGGCCTGAGGCAAGTAGCTAACGAGGCACCTGATTCTCAAGGGAAGAGGAGATCTGTATGCTGGGGCAAAGGGTTACTGTATAGAGAGTGGACCCCTGAGGGAGGGCTAGAAGGTGAGAGGATACAGCAGTTGGTAGTGCCTAGAGCCTACCATCAGGCGCTTCTAGCAATAACCCATGATATTCCCTTTGCAGGTCATATGGGCATAAAACATACACATAATCATATTCTGCAGAACTTCTATTGGCCTGGAATTTCCAAAGATGTAACAGAATACTGCAGGATCTGTGAGCAGTGCTAAAAGGTAGGCAAGGCAAGAGACAAGGTGAGAGCTCCTTTGATGCCTTTGCCTGTGATTGAGGAGCCATTTCAGAGGGTAGCTATGGATATTGTGGGGCCTCTGAGTACCCCAAGTTCCACAGGGAAAAATGTATATCCTAGTGATAGGAGATTATGCTACAGGATACCCTGAAGTGGTGACTTTGTCCTCCATTGAGGCAGAAAAGGTGGCAAAAGCTTTGTTAGAGATTTTCAGCAGGGTAGGTTTCTCAAAAGAAATATTGACTGACTGAGGTGCCAATTTCATGTCAGACCTGCTGGCTTGTCTGTGGAAGTACTGTGGGGTGAAGCACCTGAAGACCACCCCCTACCATCCCCAGACTAATGGCCTTGTTGAGAGGTTAAACTCTACAACCAAGTCCATGCTACAGGCATTTGCAGACCAGTTTAAGAGGGAGTGGGACAAATATTTGCGCCATCTGTTGTTTGCTTACAGAGAGGTTCCCCAGGAATCCACAGGGTTTTTAACTACATGGTAGAACTGCTAGACAGGAGGCAGGTGCACAAACTGTACCATGTTAACATGATGAAACCTTACCATGATAGGGAGGTCCTTGTGCTGAGTATTTGCAGTGGACTGCAGGAATAGTCTTAGGGAGATCTGGTGACTGATCTCCTCAGTGCGGCTTGGACTGACACTTCAGTGGAAGGGGTAGCAATGTCCCAATAGCTATCTCCTACCCAGGTCCGAAAAATATGAGCAGTGTTACAACAGTTTGGGGACATGTTCACTGGGAAAATAGGGTTCACCCACTTGGTGCAGCACCAGCTGGATACAGGATCCCAAAGGCCAATTAGGCAGGTCCCTTATAGGGTGCCTGGGAGAGTCAAACAGACTCTGATGGAGGAGATACAGGAGATGTTGGAACTAGGGGTAATTCAAGAGTCCAACAGTCCCTGGGCCTCCCCAGTGGTGCTGGTGCCAAAGAAGGATAGCCGCACCAGGTTCTGTGTGGACTTCAGGAAATTAAATAGTCACACAGAGTCAGATGCTTACCTGATGCCTAGGACAGATGAAGCCCTAGAGCAGCTGGATGGGGCTAAGTATCTTACCACCACTGATCTTACCAAGGGTTACTGGCAGGTGCTCTTGACTCCCATTGCTAGAGAGAGGTCAGCCTTTGTGACTCCTTTTGCCTTGTATAAGTTCTCAAAGATGCCCTTTGGGATGAAAAATGCCCCAGAAACTTTCCAGAGGTTGGTAGATCATATCCTAGCAGGAGCAGTAGGGTTTGCCCTTGCTTACCTAGATGATATTGCCACCTACAGCCATTCCTGGTAAGAGCACCTTCAACATGTCAGGGAGGTGCTGGGCAGACTACAGAGGGCAGGATTGACCATTAAGCTGAGCAAATGTCAGGTGGGTATGGCAGAGGTCTCCTACCAGGGACACAGAGTGGGGAGTGGTAAGAACAGGCAGAACCTGCCAAAGTGGAAGCCATTCAGGCACCTGTTACCAAAAAGCAGATGAGGGCATTCTTAGGGACAGCAGGGTAATACAGAAAGTTCATCCCCAGTTATAGTACCATGGCTGTTCCCTCACAGACCTGACAAGGAAAAACAGGACAGATAAGGTAGTGTGGACCCCAGCATGTGAGCAGGCATTCTAGAAGCTTAAAGAAGTTTTGGGAGGACCCCTGTGTTAGCCAGTCCAGATTACAGCAAAACATTTGTTGTGCAGGTGGCTGCTTTGAACCATGGGGTGGGGGCTGTACTTAGCCAGATTTCTTCAGAGGGAGAAGAGTACCCAGTGGTTTATCTTAGTCATAGACTTCAACCCAGGGAGGAATGCTATGCAGCTGTAGAAAAGGAATGTCTAGCTATAGTGTGGGCACTTCAGAAACATCAGCCTTATCTGTATGGAAGAAAATTCACTGTAGCTACAGATCACAATCCCCTAACATGGTTACACTGAGCCAGCCAGCAAAATGCCAAGTTGCTAAGATGGAGCCTAGGGTTGCAAGCATATTATATGTCAGCACCACAGTGGGGTTAGCAACACCAACACAGATGGGGTCTCAAGACAGGGAATGGGGTAGGGTATACTCAGATAGACCTAACCCTCTCAAGCAACGTTTCTCAAGTGTCACTAGAAAAACTAGCTTGAGTTCTTCGGGGGGTGGGGGGTATGTGAAGATATGTGAAGTCTGCCAGCCTAGTTAGATAGAATGTTGCAAATAATTTTATGTCATTATAAATATGAATATAATCCACAGGCTTGTCCTCTTAAAATGTAAGAAAACTGCGTTAAATGTTGGACTTCTAAAATGTAACCACAGTGCACTCTGCTGGAAGAAAGCTGATAAATCAAGCATTGTATGACTGTTTGATCTCAAGGCTTGGAGACATAATGTCTGGACTGAGGAATTCCTTCTATTGTTTTGAGACCAGAGTTAATTGCTAGATTTTACATATATAATGTATTTTATTGCTGTAGTTTCCTGGCCAGGTACAAGATCAAAGAACTGTTAAAACTCTGAGTTTCTGTTCGCCAGGGAACCAGAGAAGAATGATGTAATCCAAAATGAGTCAGCAGTGATGTATTATTTTTAAGACTTTCTCAGAGACAGAATCAGAGCATTTTGCATTTGTCTTCAGAACTAACCACTCTATCTGCATGTAAGTAGAATCTTAGACTTTAGTGTTTCTCTTAGGAAATATATAGAAAAGAGTAAGTTTAGACTAGCTGTTTTCTATATTTATGTCAGACTATTCTACAGTATTATTTTAAGCATTTTCCTGTGATTTCTGAACTCTTGACTAGCACTGTGTTGAATTGACGAGATTTTTCTTGTGTTTTATTATTCATTATTAAATATTTTTAAACCTTTCAACTGTGGGTGTTTTGTGTAGAGATAACTTAAGCTCTAGAGTACATTGCATGTATATAGAGATACTGTCCAAGTCACTCCAATAAGCCTTGCTGTTTGTCATACATACTAACTGGATAATAATATTGCACAGTAAAATTGGACACCCTTTGGTAACAGCCTTATTAGTAGCTGATATTAGTGGTTGTAGGCAGCTGGTACTACCTTATAGACTGGCAGGAAGGGACATAGCTGGAGAACCTGTGCCAGCCTTCCCCAGGAGTGTCTCTTTGTTTGTATATAACTCATATCTTAAAGTGTGTGTGTGCCAGCTACTTGGGCAGGGACACAAAGCACTGATTGGACAGAGAAGGTGCTGTAGGTTTTAGCTTGACCACTAGGCTGAGATCTGGACCCTATAGCTGTGCCAGTGGAGAGACTTATTGGGGCTCTGGAGAGAAAAGGAGAAACCAGGCCCAGACTGACTGTGATCTCTGTGTGCTCTTAAGGGAAACTGACATTTACTGTGTGTGTACTTGTTATCCTTCCCATTGTGGTTACCCCTCACTGGTGTTAGTGGTGAGGACTGAGGCTCCTTGATTACTGGGTTAGTGCGCAGGTGTCACACTGACAACACAAGATGACACTGTAGTCAGGGACTTAGGGACACACATAGACAGTAATCTTGCATTTAACCATCATGTGTCTAAGCTAGTGAGGGAAATCATTTTATGTTGTGCAACTTATCAACAAAGGTATGGCATCTAGGTCCAAGGAAGTTATTGTTCTAATGTATTCGGCATTCATCAGACTTATCATTGAGTACAGTGTCTCCTTTGGGATGTACCTAACCAGGTGCATCTAACAGTTGGAATGTCCACAGAGGTTACACACTAAAAGAATACAGGGCATAAATAATATGCCCTATGCAGATGACCTCAAAGCCTTATCCCTGTATTCTCTCTCCTATAGACTGTTGAGGGGAGATCTATGTCTAACATACAAGGCATCATCGAACCCCACTCTGATGGACCTCCTGTATATCCGCAAAACAAACAGCACCATAATTAACTGTTCTAAAGACTTAAACATTGCATGTGATATAAGTAGGACCTACTGGAGAGACAGGTATGCATCCCAGAGACTACCCCTTGTCTGGAACAGGCTGCTCATCCATGTGAAGCAGGCTTCTTCTCTAATCCAATTGAAATTTAACTTGGACAACTGGATCAGGAATAGGAAAATCATTCTTGGTTTGGCACCTATGTCTGTAATGGACACAGGCAGCCTGTAAATTGCTCATCTCCCAGGTCCTTGCTTGTATATGTTTAATCTCGTAAGCCCCTGCTTACACTTACCAAGGGTACTAGAAATTGTTAGAGATTTAGGATGCATGGCTAGGCTTAAATAGGCCCCTTTGGTGATTAGCCTAGTACACACTTATGAATCTATGAACCTATACTGTTCTCCCACAAGTCCACTGTATATTCACAGATGACAAGGACATGCAGGAAGCTCAGGTACGATGTCCAGTGATAAATCAATGCTTCTTTGACATAATATCCTTTACAATTCTTCCTTACTTGATCTTGCAAAGATCTCCATCTGGGGGTTGAGGGAGAGGTGAAAGGCAGCAGTACTTGTTTGGGACGGAGCTTTGAAATGTCATGAATCATGTCATCATTCAGAAGTTATAATTCTTCTCTCTTCTTTGCAGGCAATAAGACGGACTGCATATTTTGAGTATGGTTATCACACAGCTCACACAAATCATATAGCAACAAATAATCACACCTATGTACTTGAGTTCTCTGAGAAGGATGTTTATCTTTGCTTACACCTATGAGTATTTTCTTCCAGGAAAAATACGCATGTACTTCACCTCACTGTTCATGTCTGTGGGTACAGATGGATTGCATAAGAAAGCTGCTCCACAAAGCTTGAAAGCAAGTTAGTAATGTATGCCATTATCATAAGCTTCTCAGTTTTTCTTTCTACTGTCTGCGCCTGTCTGCATCATCCTTTGCCCACACATACTACTGCTAATTTCTAAGCTGCCCTTAGAAGCTTCTCAAGAGATGAAAAATGCAAGAAATGTATTCTTTTATTTAAGAATTGGGATGGCAGAATTGTGAAGCTACAGTTATCTTAATTGTGTAGCACGTTGTTGTAAGTGCTCTAAAGCAGTCTTATTTTATGAATTGCAGAAGAATAAAAAATGAAAAGATAAAAAAATAGACCTGAGATTCAGATCATTACAACTCAGGCCTCTTCCTGGGTGGCTTTATCATCCATTTCTTTTTGGATAACTGTAAACTGTACATGCATTTCTTGTGTGAGGCACTTCAGGAACATCTCAGGGCTGCAGCTGGGATTTTTGGAAATGTACACCAGAATGCAAATCCCTTCAAAAGTCTGTTTATGGACAGCATACCTTTTCAGTACTTAAAAAATGTAATCAATCACTCTTGGAGGAAAATTATTTGCACAAAATAAGTAGCCGTAAGTAATCTGACAAAAAAGGTTCTGTTGCATCTTACATGAGAATAAATACATAAGTGTGTGGGTGGTGATGTGTCCATGATATGCAACTGATTATATCCATTGGGGATCTGTCAGTAAGTAGCTAAATCACCTTACTGTCTCCTAGTAAGTCAAAGGAATAATAGCTCTATATCATGATCCCAGTGGACTGCTGGTTTCCTCACCCTGTCATACAGTTGATCTAGCTAGACTGAAATGCAACCTCATCCCTGCCTCTTGTATATGGAATAATCTCATCCTTTTTGTCACCACCTAAAGCTGGTAAGCATAGCTGAAGATAGAGACATATGTTAACATTTAAACTGAGATCTTCATGGTAAGACTTTGCGTTCTGGTTTCACCCAAATACTCGGCTTCGAGGCCTGCTACACTGCTAATTCTGCTGCCATCTACTGATCAGTTTCCTGACCTTATTTTCACTTAGGTACATAGGTTCATAGGTAGATACTAGGCTATCTGCCTGAGGGCATTTATAAGCCTAGCCCGTAAGTGTCGGCTTTTGCCACCCCATAAATTAGTCAGCTGCGCTTCTGTCAAGCAGAGCCATAGACGTGATCCCTGGGGTGTACTTTCTATTTCCCATCCACTCGTCAAGGTTCTTCTTAAAGAGTAATATTGAGGTGCTCTGTCTAATGTAATTAAGGATTTTGTTCCAAAGTGTGGGAAGTCTCTTTGACAGGAATCTGTCCTTCCAGCATGTTCTATTTATTGTAGTGTCGAGGTTTAGCTCACTGCAGAGTGTGGCTCATAGTGACTTGGATTTCTTTAGGTGGAGCATGTCCATCAATTCCGAGTTGAACATGGCTTTGTAGGTTAGGCAGAGATCACCTCTGAGCAAGCGGTATGCCACTGAGTAAAGCCAGAGTTTTTTCAGTCTGGCTGCATATGGCATATGTTTGAGGCCTGTGATCCTCTTGGTGAGGTACTTCTGTGGTCTCTCCAGCTGCTGGTAGTGTCTTGTGAGGTACATCCCTAAAGGGGCATTGTACTCTATGATGGTCTGATAAGTGACGAGTATAGGGGCACTATTACCTCTTTATTTCTAGATGCAAACCCTTTAGTAATTAGATGGGCTACATAGAAAGATTTCCTAACTACTCTGGTGATGTGATTGTCAAACGAGAGATTACTATCTACCTGAGTTCCCAGGTCTCTTATTACCTCTTCTGAATTAAGGGGGCTGCCACCAATGTGGTAATTTGTGGGTGTTTTGTTCTTCCCAAACAGGATGACTATGCATTTTTTGGTATTTAACTTGAGGCCATGACTTTGACACCATGTGTCAGTCTCGGTGAGGCCCTTCTGGAGAATGTCCGTGTCAGCTGGAGTGTCAGTTATGGTTCCCAGCTTGCAGTCATCAGCAAATCTGGTCAGCCATAGACCTTTTGTGTTTGCCTGTACTTCAGAAAAATATATGCCGAACAATAGCGGGCCCAAGACTGAACCCTGGGGGACACCACTTGCGACTGGTTTAGAGTCGGACATGGATCCCGCTATTCTTACCGAATGGGTTCTGTCTGTAAGCCAGCTGGCAACCCATCTCATGATGTAGGGGTTTATGTTTAGGCTGATGAGTTTGTCTATGATACCCGAGTGAGGACTGGTGTCGAAAGCCTTGGCAAGGTCTAGGTAGGCTGTATGAACCACCTTACCCTCGTCAATGACTTTGGTGACTGTTTCAAAGAAGTCAACCAGGATCAGTAGTAGGCATGATCTGCCCTTAACAAAGCCGAACTGAGTTGGGTCAATTGTTTGGAGGTCTCCTATGTCCTTGTTAATGAGTTCCATGATGATATGCTCCATAGCCTTGCAGACCAGGCTGGTCAGGCTTATAGGGCGATAGTTACCAGGGTCAGTTGTTGCTCCCCCTTTGTGAAGTGGAATAACCATTGCTGTGCGCCATTCCAAGGGCACGTAGCCTGTGGATAGGCTAAGGTTGAAAAGTTTCTTTAGGAGAGGGCTTAGTTCACCTTGCAGTTCATGCAGGATGCAGCCTGGGGACTCCGTCTGGCCCCATTGATGCTGTGTTTTTGGCTTTTGTAAGGGCTATTTTTACTTGTGCTTCTGTGATTTCAGGGATGCTGGACTCTTTGTGTATTACTATGGGTCCTTTTGGGGGTGATAGGGGGGTGAAGTTGGCACTAAATCTATCTGCCAGGATGTTGGTGATGTCCGTAGGTTCTATATATTTTGTGCTATTTTGCACCAGCTCGGTGCATATCTGTGATTTAGCACTTAGATTCTTTACATAGCCATAGAAGGCTTTGTGGTTATCTTTTGAATCCTTGGCTATCTTTCTTTCGAAATTTTCCTTGGAAGATTTTATAAGGGACCTATGTTTTTTACTAATACTGGTCAGGGATGTCTTCCCTTCTTGGGATTGCTTTTTTTCTGGACTAGTTTCCTCCTTCTATTGTATAGTTTGGTGATTGCCGGGGTCCACCAGACTGGTTTCCTTCTCGTGGATGGGTGAGTCTTGGTTTTACTAGGGATGGAACGATCCATACATCCTTGTAGTTGTTGATAGAGTGCATTTGTAAAGACTTCTGCATTTTGGGCGGAGTTATCCCTTGGCGTGGGGGGTATGAAGCTACCCACCTCAGTCTTGAGCTGTGTGAAGTTGGCTTTGGGAAAGTTTTTCACTAAGGTTTCCTTATGTGGGGGAGATGGTGGGGTGTGGACATCCAGTGTGATTAGTTTATGGTCAGATCTAACCAGTGACTGGTTTACCTCTGGTGTGGAGCACCTGTCGCTCATGTTGGTGATGACCAGGTCTAGTATGTTTCCACCTCTGGTTGGGGAGTTTACCAGCTGATGCAAGGCATTTGAGTTGATAAATTCCAGGAATCGCTGGGCCTGGGAGTTAGTACTAGAGTAGTTTTCCCAGTTGATGGAGGGGTAATTGAAATCACCCAATATCAGGGTGTTTTGTAGGACCTTAATGTTTTCCAGTGTCTCCAGGAAGGTCGAGTGTTGACCCTGGGACATGGAGGGTGATATGTAGCAAGCCACAAATTGCATTTCAGTTTTGTACATGGATGATCTCTGTAGTATCATGTTGTGTCATTAACCTGGAGGTGTGTGTATCCTAGATGAATATGGATACTCCCCCTCCTTTTGTTGCTTGGTCCATGTTCTGTGGCCAAAATGTGTGGTATGAGTTGTATCACGGTAGTGCTGGGGTGCTCTCTGGAGCCTTAAACCAGGTTTCTGTTACTGCACAGATGTCGACATTCTCCATACTGAGGAGTGCTTCGAGTGTGTGCATTTTGAGATTTAAACTCCTGGCATTGAGTAGCATAACCCTCATTTTCTTGTTTTTTGTGCTGGTTATGGTGGCCTGTTTGACTTTTGGGCCTTGCCTAAAAAAGGCACAATGGGGACAGCAAGAGCCTTGGCCAGTATTTGAAAGCCTAGGGGTGACAGGTGCAAGCCGTCCCTTGTGAAGCAATGAAGCTTGTCGAGCATGTCGTCCCAGGCTGACAGATACTAGATCCCCTGTGAATGACACCAGAAGTTTAGCCAATTGTTGAAGCTGATAATTTTTTCTTTATACTGTGGTATAATTCTTGGCGAGGGCAGAATGCTACTCAGGGTCAGGGTCATACCCACCTGGGTTACATGATCAGAGAGCTCTTCTATGTCTCTTTTCATGTAGTCCAGGCAGGTACGTCTCAGGTCATTCACACCAACATGTACGATGACAGAGTCATATTTGTACTTGTTCTGGAATGACCTGATTGCTTGTGTTATGTGGCGGATTCTGGCTCCTGACAGGCAGCTTACTGTAACCTTCTCCTTGTCCAGTCTGGTGAGTGGGACATCAGTGTGCCTGACTATGGAGTCTCCTATTACTAGTGTGTTAGGTATGCTATTTGGCCTTAAGGGCTGAGAGTGTGCAGCACACTGATTTTGTGGTTTATGTGTTGTTTGGTTGGTGATGTGATGTACTGGTGCGGGTTGTTTGGGAGTCTGCCTTGGAGGTCTCTGTTTCTTTGGTAAGTTATTAGTTAGAGCCTCCAAGTATGATTTTGTGTGTTTATGTGAATCTTTTGCCTGGTCTTGTATAGTTGGTCTATGTGAGGCTGGAGGTGTGATGCAGACGCTGACCTTCTCCTCTTGACTGACTGTTTCAGTCATGGGTAGAGAGAGCTTAGCCTCCAGTTTGGCTGTATAGTTACATCTCTCACATATGTTAGAGTTGAGTGGTAGGAGGAGAGGGTTGTCTGTGTACTTGAGGCAGTTGTGACATTGACCCATGATACGCAGATTCACTAGCTGGACAGGAGAATACACTGAAAATTGCCCTTTGGTCATGCCTGAATAATAGGGTGGGTTGTTATTTACCTTTGGCTGGGTGGGATGAATAAAGAGCCTTGCCCTGCTGGACAATCTAGTGCTGGAGTTATGCTTACTGTTAGCTTTAGCTAGTGCTGGGCATTAGGTGTGTGGTTGAGTGCTTAGGTTGAGAGTTTAAAGAGTTCCAAGGGAAAAATTGAAGTGTAGACTTTGTGGAGCCGGGAATAGTTTAAACCTAGCTAACCCATGCTGCGCTGTGTGCAAAACTGTGCAAATGTGGTTTATATGGCAGGTAAATGAAAGAGATAGGAATTAGCCCAAAATGGCCAATAGACTATAAACTTCTGTGCTGAGACCACTCCTCTAGGGATAGATAGGTTGCTCAAAGCTCCCCTCTCTCACAGATGAACAGTGAAACTTCCCTCTATCTAAGTAAGGTATGGGCAACTCAGAAACCTGAAACACAGCCCTGAATTCAGCACTAGCTTGAAAACTGGACTACACTAGTATAGGAAGGCGGGAAAAGCAAAGATATATATATATATATATATATATATATATATATATATATATATTTTTTTTTTTCTTTTTAGAAGGCAGAAAACAGCAGAAACTACAGTGATACAGATAAAATGACTTTCTTTAAATGCACAGAAAGGCTAACACACTTTAGTGTGTAGCCTACAACAGTTAAACAAACTTTTTAACAAAAAACGACTTTAAGAAGTGCAGGCAGTCAGGTAAGTACAAACACAGATACGTACAAGCGTATAAATCACAATAAACGCTGAAAAATCGGCGTTTAGGTGGAAAACACACTAGCGAGGTATAAAAAGCAGAAAAAGGTACTTAAACCACTCTAAAAGTCTCTCTTTAGTTCTCTGCTGCTTGTAGACTCTGCAGGACACCAGGTAGAAGCTTGCTGAGTTGAATACAAGCCAAAAACCACGTGGTGGCTTTTATGGCAGGGAAATTTAAGAGATAGGAATTAGCCCAAAATGGCCAATAGACTACAAACTTCTGTGCTGGGACCACTCCTCCAGGGATAGACAGGCTGCTCAAAGCTCCCCTCTCTCACAGGTGAACAGTGAAACTTCCCGCTATCCAAGTAAGTTATGGGCAACTCAGAAACCTGAAACACAGCCCTGAATTCAGCACTAGCCTGAAAACTGGACTACACTAGTAGCAAAGATTTTTTTTTTCTTTTTAGAAGGCAGAAAACAGCAGAAAATACAGTGATACAGATAAAACAACTTTCTTAAATGCACAGAAAGGCTAACACACTTTAGTGTGTAGCCTACAACAGTTAAACAAACTTTTTAACAAAAAACGACTTTAAAATGTGCAGGCAGTCAGGTAAGTACAAACGCAGATAAGTACAAGCTTATAAATCACAATAAACACTGAAACATCGGTGTTTAGGCGGAAAACACACTAGTGAGGTATAAAAAGCAGAAAAAGGTACTTAAACCACTCTAAAAGTCTCTCTTTAGTTCTCCGCTGCTTGTAGACTCTGCAGGATACCAGGTAGGAGATTGCTGAGTTGAATACAAGCCAAAAACCACGCGGTGGCTTATGAACAAAATTCCCAGTTACATAAACTCCTTAGCTTGAGGTAGTTGATCTCCACTCCTACAGACAACAATGAACAATCTACTGTTTTCTAGGAGAGAACATAAGAGGGGCTGATTTTTACATTAACATCATCACATTCAGCAGTGAAACACTTTGAAACACTTGCATGCATGCTGAAGATCACGCTTAAGTGAGATCAAAAGGACATCATCATCTATAAACAACAAAGATGTAGCCATCGTGTCCCAAATATATACTGTCCAAACCTCTTATGCACCTGAATGCCATGCCTTGACATCCTATCTACGAAAATCATGAAATGGCAAGGGAAAAGACATATGCTTGGCAGAGTCCTATTTCTAATATATGGCTAATCTCCAAAGCTCTGCAGTACCTTGCTATCCTGCTCAAGAAAATTATGAACAGGAGATGAGACAAGAAACAGCTTTGGAGTGTTGCATATCCTCAGAATGTATTTTTATTATCTTTAAAAATCCAGACACAGCTGTTGTCTATTACATACAGGGACTAAATGGACTGCATCAGTATCCTCTTGGACCCAGTATGGTTACATGACATTTTGGTGCACTTGGCTGTTTGCCTCCACCAAATCCACAAGACACTCCACTGCTCGACCAGTCTCTGTGTCACTAACCAAAAGGCTGATCTGTTCTCTTTATATATATATATATATATATATATATATATATATATATATAGAGAGAGAGAGAGAGAGAATCATATATATATATATATATATATATATATATATATATATATAGGGTCTATATCAGAAGATGGAAGTTTCAAAACTTTGAATCTAATATGGTCGACACCATATGATCGAAGTCTTGAAACTTCGAATCTTTTAATGGAGATCTCTGTACAGTGCGGAAAGGGAAGATTTCCCTTTTCTGCACTGTAGTGTGATCTCGGAGTTGGTATATTTAAGCAGCGGGGGTGTGAGGGTGCAGGAGGCCTGCCCCCCTGCTTAGAGCGTTTAAGTGGTTTGTTTTTGTAGGTTGTTGTGTTTTATTACATTTTCGATGTTTCAGACTTCGATTATATGGTGTCAACCGTATCATATTCGAAGTTTTGAAACTTCCATAATGTAATATAGATCCTACATATATATATATATATATATATATATATATATATATATATATATATATATATATATATATATATATATATATATATATATATATATATATATATTCTAAAATGCTGCACCCAAGACTACCCTTGCAGTATTCCACTAATCACTTTTAAAATTCCTGATGCTGTACCCCTCATACAGTTCTCTGTGTACTGTTCTTCAGCTATGCTGCTGTCCGGTTACTCAGTCTTGGTCATACCTCTCAATCTCTTAAAGCAAGAAATCTGGACAAATCCATAAATAAAAGTGGGACAAAGGCCCAAAAATAGGGACAGTTTTTAAATAATGGTCTTACAAACTTAGTAAGTTGATAGATTAACAGGTTTTGCATTAGCATGAATTTTCTGAAGGGTGTTAAGTCTGAAACTCAAATATCCGTCATTATCTTGTAACTTCAGTCTTTAATGATTTGCCACTAATTTGCAAGAAAACCACAATTTTATGAAAAAGGAACCAAAAATATGAGGCAAAAATCTGGATATTCTGCGAAAATCTGTACAGTTCAGAGGTATGGTCTTAGCTTTATCCACTAACTGGTTTTGGCATAATCCAGGTATACCCTGAATACTGGTGGTCTCTTATCAAGTTCTCCTGTAACTCAGCTAAACCTCCATTAGATTTGGCTGATAGCTCCTTCTGGTCCAGCAATAGCTAATGAACACCCAATTGTTGGTGTCAGGCTTTTTAATAGGCTTTTGAGAAAAAAAGCGTTTAGCATTATGCCACATGTTTTTTTCCCCTTTGAATTCCAATGATATAGGAATGGCATGAGTCTGCTGTGTACTTGAGCACCTGGGTTCTTGATTATCCAAATCTGAATTAGTAGGTATGTGAAGAAAGGGACCTGCCCTGTTTTTCTATGACTGCTAGCAGTTAAGAATGCTGTTCTATGCAATTTTGTGAAATATTAACTTGATATATGTCTATGCATATGCATGTGATGCTTTCAGATATACAGTATACAGATCCCTGACATAACAATTTATGTGACCTACATTTTCCATGATACTTTTTTTAAGGGGGCCTGGCATCCCCTTAAAGTGTGCAAAGTATTTAAAGGATTTTATGGCAAATGTACCTCACAGGAAGTGTAAACAGCTATTATTTTTTATTGACTATTAAATTATTTCTACTAATATAGCAATTCTATTTTTATCAAGATAGGCCCACTGGACAAATATTCCCTTTTCAGGGATAACTAGAGGCACTGTTTGGTTAAGTGATTTGCTCAAGATCACATAGAAGGAATCAAACCCTGTACCACAGGAACTACAGCTTGTAACTTTAACTTCTGTGCCACCTGCCAGACTACAGCATGATGTGACACAAGAGAGACTAATTAAATGCCTGTGAGCCATTTGGTACCTAGCAATTACACTACAACTGTAACATTTCTCATTTGTATTGAAATTGCTACACAATTTGCCACTTGTTTAGTAACAACTAGGTCGCAGACCGACTGGTGCCTCCAACTTGTTTTAGCAGTCTCTTGTGAGCAGCAGCTCAGAATTACTACTGTATGTCACATGCTGCAAGCAGATCTGCAGTGGTGTTGCATGTTGTTTTGACATGTCAGTGTGTCCGTAGGTGGCACAGTAATAATCAGAAAACAGACTTTTCAATACATTTCTTATCCTTAAACAAATGGTACTGTTGGCACTAAATTTAAAGTGGGGCATCAACTTCACAGCCTTACATGTAGTAAATTATTACTAAAAGTTGAATCAATACAAGAAACAAAAGGTAATGGTATATCAAATTGTGAAGTTAACATAGTGGATGATGGTATAAGTTAACAGATTCCTTTACATGCAGAGGAATATACTGTACCCATAATGTAAGCAGGTTATTACCTCTGGTAAGCTGAATGGAAATACTACATACTGGAAATTGAAGCGTATGCAAGAAATGGAAGATAAGGTAGTGTGTCATTCTTCACATGTCTGTCTCCAGGCTGAACCTGAAAAAGGTTGAGATGGATTAGAGCTCTACCCCAATTAATAAATGCAAATAAAATATACTCCAAAATATATGTCTAAACTTCCAGTCCTTCACAAACGTTTTGGATAAGAGTAAAATCTGAACAGCTGAAGAATAAAGGGAAAAAAGTACATAGAATTTGTAGGTCTAGGAAAGCTATCTAAACACAAGTGAAATGGAAAGTACATTAAGGAGCATTAAGGAACTGGACTGAAAACAGGTAGAAAGTACAAACCAGCAGAGAAAAGCATATAAACATTACCAGAAGCAAACACTTTAAATATCTTAGTGACCTGGAAGAGGAATCCCTAGATGAAATCAAGTTTAAAAGGTACAAGGAAAAAAACAGACAAAGAAAAGTATACGTGACTGAAACCCAAGGCAGAAATTCATGTTTAAAAGACAGTAGAGAAAGACTGAAGGACAAAAATATGGTAAACTGCTGAAAAATATAAACATAGCCTTCAAACTAAACATGGACAGGAAAGAAAAAGATGGAGGAAACAAGCAGGAAAGGACTATTGGAGCAATGTGCTCAGATGTGTTAGGAAAGGGCGATTTAAAAACTGAATGAACTGGAAGCATGTATAATAAAACTCCTAGCAGCTGTCAGTCTCTTTCCTCCAGAATTGGGGATACATCTAAAAATAATCTGGGACTATCAAGGACACTTTTTAAAATATTATTATTATTATTATTATTATTATTATTATTATTATTATTATATACTGAGGTTTTTTTGTTTAAAGCATGCCCACTTGCAGAGGCCTATCTAGCTAGCCTAGTTTTCCTAACTCCAATCCTGTAAGACCCCATTTCAGACTCTAGTTGATGACACACTGCTGGGTTCTGTACCTCTCTCTCTGAGTAGCAAGGCAAAATTTTAAATTTGTATCTATGGCTTTTACATCCAACTGTGCTTTTTCTCCAGTTTCCATCTGTGAACAGTCAATATTAGACTATTTTTGTATGGCAATAGCTATCCACTTCCAAACTAAACTGCACTACCCCAGAATTAGTAACACCAGACATAATTAACTTGTGCTAGTTTAGTTCCCCCTTGAACTGTACTGCCATTTTCTTAACTGCAGTTCATCTATTCTCTTGGTACTCTCTCCATATCACTTACCTACAGTTTGAGTCAATTGATTGTTTTTATTTGAATTGCCCATCTTCCAGATTCTGGTTGAGAGGCATGTCAATCACTCCCACAGGACTCCTCCTGCAATTAGTCCCTACCCTCCTCCCCCACTAGGAATGCATAGGACAGAAGTTATATAAAGGCCTGTATTGTCTGTTATCTGATTGTTTTCCAGCTCACAACCCCTTCTAAGAGCAGCTAACAGGTCTCTGCCCACTTCACTCCCCACCCTGCCCCCAATTCCCACACACCCCTGGTGGTCCTACCTTTATTAAAACAAACCCCTCCCATCATTTTTACCACCAACCACAACACTACTCCCAACTCTAAATCTACCATCTTCCCACTACTACTCCTCCTCTTCTGCTAACATGAATAAGCATACCATACTTATTCTCTTTGCATACCCTCTCCTTGCATATCTTACATCTGACCAAAACTCTATTATACCTCCACTCAACTACTTCCACTGTACAACTATTCACTTCATCACTCATGACTCACCCTCACTCTGCTCCTCTCCCACCAACTCAAGAACCTTCCCTATGCATCCCCCACATATTCTATCAAGTAAAATACTAAAACTAAATGCATCCCTACAAGTTAACAAAATAATCTTCCCACCACATGTTACCGACTGCACCCAATCATAAAGATTCCCTAAAAATGCAAACTCTTTCACAAACTGATAAAACTAATAACCTCATGCATATCAAAACTTGCCCTCTGTGGAGACAACCACCCCAACTCTGGCCCCTCCATCTCCAACCCCACTTCTAATAATCAGACTAACAACCACATCTCCCAAATCCCAGCCAGTAGAAAACCAAATGACCTCCTTCTGCTAAGCCTAAATATCAGAAGTATAGCCAACAAAGTCCGCGAACTCCATGTCACCATAGACTTATACTCCCCAGATATAATCATCCTGACAGAAACCTAGCTAAAACCTCACATTACAAGTGAGCAAATCCTCCCTAATAGTTACAACATACTAAGACTAGACCGACTAAACAAGAAAGGAGGTGGTATAGCTATAATATTTAAATGGCATCTAAACATCCAGATTCTAAACTCATCAGCCCCCCAAATTGCCAATGAAGAAATAATATATACCAACCTGAAAATAAACCAAAATAAAACCATCAACATAATAGGATGCTACTTCCCACCTGGCCAAAATATCCCTCCACTAGAAAACCTCCACAGCTGGACTACCCACCATCTCCCTCAAGAGACAATAATTTTAGGTGACTTCAATAATGATTGGCAATCCTGTTGCAGCAGCCATCCAACTCAGCATCTAAACCTTCATGGCTTCACCCAACTAGTCCAGTCACCAACCAGAATAAATAAAAACTCCAACAAGCACACTACCCTGGATTGGATACCAGTCAGCAAGATTCCCCAGTCCTATATAGCAGGCTGCCTATCAGATAGCCTCAATGATCATTCCCCAACATTCCTACTCAAAAAACACCTATACCAAGTTAAACCTGTCATCTACCGTCAAATGCGTAATAAACTACACTTTAAACCAATCACATTCATCTCATCCCTCAAAGAATGCAACTGGCACCCTCTAAATTACCTCAGCCTAGATGACGCAGTCCAATTTTTCAATATTACCTTCCTAAACATCCTAAATAACCATGCCCCCATAAGACTTACCTGAACCAAAGCCCAACCCTCCCCATGGCTACAGAAAGCCACTAGGAAATGAAAAACCGAGATAAAGCCTGGGAACACTGGCACAAAACCAAAACCCGCTCAGCTAGACAGAAATTCCTAGAACTACACAATAGAGTTAAAAAGCTAATAAAGGAGGACAAAATCCAGTACTACCAGTCTGCCCTCAACTCCTTCCAACACAACCCCAAACAGTTCTGGACCTCCATAAACTCCATCCTCCACCCAGGTAAAATCAATACCCCTACACCTAACATTCCTCACTCCTCAGAAAATATTGCTACCTCATTCAACACACACTTCACCCAAACCATACTATCAATAGCTAGACAACACAACCCCCCTCCCTTACACCCCACACCTTCACCCAGTAATCTCCCCACACTCTTCTCATTTTCTCCCATTCCTACCTCCAACATAAGAAAACTCATAACTAAACTTAAACCCACAAAATTAGCAGTAGACAACCTCCCGAGTGAATTCCTACAAATTGCAGCTGACTCCCTAGCCTACTCAGTATCCATCTTGATTAACCGATCCCTGTCAGAGTGCTACTTCCCTACACTATGGAAAATATCACACATCATTCCCCTTCATAAAGGCGGCCCCTCCACTTAACTAACCGACTACCGCCCCATAGCGATTCTATCTCCACTCTCCAAAATACTAGAGAGATGCATTCCCTCTCAAATCTCAGACTGCCTATTTACTAACAACCTCCTTTCTAATACTCAACATGGTTTCCGACCAAACCATTACACCACCACTGCCTTACTCTCTTTTACTAACACTATCCTTCACCATAAAAACAATGGCCATCTCTCCTCTGCTACGTTCCTAGACCCATCTAAAGCATTTGACATGGTCCCACACAAACAACTCCTCTCTGTACTCAATAACCTATCCTTTTCTCAATCAGTCACCAACTGGTTTTAAAGTTACCTGTCTGACTGCCAGCAATCTGTTCTATGGCAAAATGACATATCTCCCCAACTACCTGTCTCTGTTGGTGTTCCCCAAGGATCCATCCTTGGACCCCTACTCTTCTCTATTTTCACCAATAATCTAGCCTCTGCCACCAAACATGGCACACTCATACAATATGCAGATGACTCAACCATCATCTGCTCAGCCCAGTCCCTACCTGAACTGCAAAAGGTCACACAGGATGCCTTTTCCTCTGTTGAAACTTGGCTATCTGATGCCCAGTTAATACTCAACCCAAACAAAACTAAACTCCTCATCTTCAAACCCACTAAACATACTCAAAACAACAATCACTTTAACATCACAGCAAAAGACAACACCACTATCCACCCAACAGATCACACCAAATTGCTAGGAGTTGAAATAGACAACAATCTCAAATTTGACATTCACATATCCATGACCATAAACAAAGTCCACCAAAAACTAGGAGCCTTATACAGAAATAAGCAACTCCATACCAAAGCAGCTAGGATTTCAGTTGCAAATTCGCACCTTATCTCCACCCTACTTTATGCCTCTCCAATATATACCAACCTAAGGCAATGCGATCTAAATAAACTCAAGACCTGCTACAACAAAATCGCCAAATTCGCCACCGGCGCATCCTACCACAGTCACCACTATCTCCCACTTTCTGAACTAGGCTGGCTAGAACTCCCTCACCTCCTTCAATGGTATCAACTCGCACTAGCCCACAAACTGGTTAACCATCTTCTAAAGGTCCCATCCTTCCAGTATCTACTCCAACCCTATCTCACCACCAGACCACTACGATCCAGCAACAAAAATCAATTACAGATTACTAGAGCCAATAACACTGCTGGAGAAGCACTATTCTCCAGCGCTATAGCCAAATTATGGAACACACCTCCCACAATAACCTCTCTACCATCATGCACCCACTTCAAAGCTTTACTTAAAGCACACCTAAAAACATGCTGGCTATGCCCTTGTAACTCTCCCCTCTAACTTTTCCCACTCCATCTACACTCTACCTCTCTTCCACCCCACAAACTATCTCTGATTACAGCAAGCTCTGATACTTCCATGCCTAGCTAGTTATTATATGGCAGTAACTTCTTATTGTAACAATTGCTAATATCTGCTATGACTTCGTGGATAGAACAGATGCTAGTTATCTACTGAATGTACTATGTTCTTCATCTGTAACTATGTTTGTAATATTTTAATTGCTAGGATTCTTCATCGGTAACTATGTCTGTAATATTTTAATTTGTGGAGCTTTTCTCTCTGGTCCTCCGCTGAAAATGGACCTGCGTCCAGTTGGACATTCCTGATCAACAAATGTAAATAAATAAATAAATAAATTATATTACTATTGATTTGAGAAGATGGCAGAATATGAGAATTAACATGCATTTTTGAAAGAAAATGAGTCTTTATCAATAATTATTCCATACTTTGCTCCTCCTTTTCTCCTGAAATTGACTGTTTTAGGAGGGATTAGATTTTTTTTTGGACAAAGCAAAATTTTGAACCCAAATCAGGGACATCTCTGAAAGTAAGGAACAGTTGCCTGACATTAGAGGCAATAAAGAAAACTCATCATCAGTCACATTTAGGGCAAGATGGTAAAAGATGTATTTGGCAAGAACAAAAAAGAAAACGAATAAAATCAGTGTAGCAGTACAAACACAGAATAATCATAGCAGCAGCAGAAGTAGGGTTGGACAAATCAAGACCAGGAAATCTGATAATTCAGGGCAAAGAAATAACAGAGTTATGCATGCACAAAGGTTGAAAGCAAGAACTGAAGAATGATATGAAACTTGAAAATAAACAGGCATGCATGATGAATATAATAAAGAGAATGAAGAATTGCAGTTTGCAAAAAAATTATGACAATATTCTATTGAGACTGAATGAAGAACAATTTATTCTTACTAGTTTTCTAGCAGCAAAAGTCAATGACAGAAATTGGATATTAGACCAATGACATCTAAGAATTAATGAACATGCACCTCAGTGATCATGGCAGTTACAAAAGACACATTGTTGCAAAGAAAACCCTTATTTGGCAGGGTATGATTAAAGTGATAAAAAATAAAAGGCATTGTTTCTGATTAGGAAGCTCACAATTGTTTCGGTTCTGACTTATATGTATCCTAAATGCCTATGTGAAAAGGTACATATAGTTAAATGGAATAGAGGTTATACATATAAAGCCAGCTTTTAAGGACTAAACTGATCTGCACAAAATAGATCATATACTTTGATCCCATACTTTTAAAGGGTACAATCTGAACTGATAAGCTATTCTGGAAAGCTAGAAAAGAATTACATGGACACATAACCAGCTCAGCCAACACGTGTAAGCATTTGCTTAACCACACCCTTGTAAACAAGTTTTTGAAATTTCCTGTTATGAGAAGAACCTCATCCCAATTTCCTAGGTGGAAATAATCATATATCCCTAGCATGAAATCTGACAGAAGTATCACCATCATACCTATCAACTTTTTATCTCAAGGAATCTGGACGAAGGCATACATAATTGGAGGACCAAGGCCCAAAATAGGGGCAATTTTTAAATAGAGCTCTTAAAACCTTAGGATGCTGATAGAGTAACAGCTTTTGTATTACCATGAATTTTCTGAATGGAATGAAGTCTGAAAGTGAAATGTGTGTCATTGTTTTCTGACTTCAGTCCTCAATGATTTGCCAGAAATGTAAATATTTTATGAGGGACAGACATACCTCTCAACCTCTTAGCCCAAGAAATCTGGACAAAGCCTGCCATAATGCAGGTACAAATGCCCAAAAATAGGGACATATTTTAAGTATTGCTCTTAAAATAATAGAAAGTTGCTAGAATAACAAGGTGTGTATCAAAATGGATGTTCTAAATGATATGAGGTGTGAACTCAAATGTACAACAGTATTTACTAATTTCATTCCTCAGATCATCCCAGTAATTTGCCAGAAAACCAACATTGTTATGAGGAGCAGATTGAGTTTTTGAGGTAAAAATTTAGACATTCAGTGAAAATCTGGGCAGTTGAGAGTTATGGGAACAGACCAAATAAGGCAAAAATCTGGACATTCTGTGAAAATCCTGACAGTTGAAAAATATGATCACCACTTATGCATACTCCCAATCAAGTTTCTCGTTTATCTTCCACTTTAATATAAATCATACAAAACCATTTGCAAGCTACTGAAAACTAGACAAAAATAATTAGTTTCAATCATACAAAAACTCTACCAAGCATTTTTTTAAGATGGCTGTGCCATTATGAGGTAAACCCCTCTCCCATGTTTTAGTCTTTTCCTGCCTGTAAGTATTGTTACATTTCGATATAAAAATACTTCTTCCTAAAAACACCATATCCAAATTTACCACATGATTACTACCCGGCTTTAAATTTATACCATATCACCACAGTCTTTGGAAAGATAATACACAAACATGTCATAAAGCATATCAACAGCATATCAGTCACTAAGGACTATATTTTGACGCACAATAAGATTTCAGATTTTGCTTTGTAGTACCACGACTGACATTTATAAAGTGCCAGGCATTATCTACAATATTCTGGGCAGAAGTATTCTTACTAGAAATATATTTGTGGATATGACATGAGCCTTTAAATCTGCAAATCACTCATTCCTGCTTGCAAAGCTAGAAAAAAACAAACCTGACCTAACCTGAGTATGCAGTTATCTACAAAGGAGAACCTTTCAAATCATATCAAACATCTGATTTCTTGAGTGAGAGAATACTTTACTAGAGGAGTTGTTCAAGGGTCTATGTTTAGGCCAATATTATTCTTAGTGTTTTGAACATGGGCCTCCCAAATTTAGACTTAACTATATATCGTGCTACTAAACCACCAGTGTCTTATAGAGTAGATTACAAGCAGATTTCAACTTCCACTACAATGAGAGAACACAAAACAACTTGACAAGTAACACCAACAGCCCCGTCAATCCACTAAAAACAAAATCAACCAAGTAATTAAGCATTACTTACTCATGGACTTTACTCTTGGTTTCAAATTACACATAAAAAAAAACAGTAGACAAAGTACTACAACAACAGACAAAGTACTTTATCAACTTAAGGTCAGCTACAGAATTTATATGCATATAAAATCTTCAAAGATTCAAAAGATTCAAAGAAACTTTATTGTCATTTAGGACCACACAAGTGCAGCCCAACCGAAATTACAAATGTCAGCTCATGAGAGAAATACAGTGTAAATAACGCAGATACAGTGGTATCAAAGAATAACATAAGAAAGAAAATAACACGTATGACGTGCAAGAGGTAGTTCCATAAACATATCAAATACCCATTATCCAGTGACAAATAATAAATAAATACCCACCATCAAACCCCTACACTAAGAAAGAGAATAAATAGAAACTAATGAATAGCAGCTGTTTAGTTACCATATTGCACTTGTTAACCTTAGACGTGACTCAGTATAGCCATCATATTGCATAATAGTAATGCTGGCAGTAATTGCTCAGAGCAGCAGGATTAAATGAAAAAAAGAGGCTTTAATGTATCAGGTATTATGGTTGGTGTCCATATTAATAAGTCTCACAGCTGTAGGATACAAACTGTTCCTGAATCTGGTAGCCCTACAGCAGAAGTTGCAGTACCTCCTTCCAGACATACGTTGTGAGAGATAGTTGTGGGCCGGATGGGTCTAATCAGCAAGTATTTTATATGTTCTCTTTCTTGCTCTTGTAAAGAAAAGCTCCTGAATAGTAGAGAGGCTTGTGCCAAAGATTTTCTCATCCACCCTCACCACCTGTGCAGTTGCTGAACCATGCTATAAAGTTGCTAGTGAAGATGCTCTCAACAGCACCCCTGTGAAAAGTGGTAACAGCAGACAGTTGAAGCCTGGCCTTTTTGAGCTTTCTGAGGAGGTGAAGCCTCTTTTGAGCTTCTTGACTATATGGTTGGTGTTAGCAGCCCAGGAGAGGTTAACAGAGATGTGAAGACCCAGACACTTGGTTGTTTTGACTTTCTCTACTACCTCCCCTTTGATAGAGAGTGGTTGGTGAAATGCTGCCTTTCTCCTGAAGCCCATAATCATTTCTTTGGTCTTATTAACATTCAGGTCCAGATTGTTCCTGTCACACCAGGTAATCAAAGTGTTCATCTCATCCCTGTAGTTATGTTCATTCCCACCACTAATGAGACCCACGACTGTGGTATCATCAGCTAATTTTATAATATGGTTTGACTTATGTTTTACTGCTTATGTTTTATGTTTTAATTACTAACGTTATAATGTTTTTTGTCAGCCGTAGCACTGTACTCATCACAAAGCACCAAGCTTCTGCAAACTACTGAGAACAAAATCAGCAAATTTAACTTTCATAACGATGTCAGAACCTATCACCGTTTCTCATGCTAAACTAGCTGCCAGAAACTGCAAGTGCTACAGTATTACTTGCAAGCTTCTTATTTAAAATAATTAGCCAGCATATTTGTCTATTGTAGTCTTAAACCTGTTAGTAAAATCTCCATCCTATGGTCTCAACAAATAATGGCAACACTATATCCCTTAAAAAAGACCCCATTTGTGACAGATTTTGGGGAAAAAAACTTCATCCTACAATTTGGAAAAGTTTCCTTGTAAATCTGCAAGAACAGCAGATGCTGCTAACTTTAAAAAAGAAAAAAAAAGAAAAAAAAAACCTCTAATTACAGAATTTCTCTGTAAATACATACATTCACAGGAGGTTACTAGGCTAGCAGCCCTAGAGTCTTTATAAGCCTAGCCATGTTAATCCCAAGTATCCCCATTTGTTCTTTTTGGGTATTTCACAGAATGAATTTATGAAGAAAGTGGGTCTGTGATGAGCACTGGCTACCCTTGTCCATTAGAGACATGGATGCCACCCTAGGGGGGATTTTGCAGTCTCCCATCCAATTATCTAGGTTGTGTTTGAATATGGTCATTGAAGAGCTCTGTTTTACGTGAATAGGAAGTCTATTCCTGGGAAGTGGCAGTCTCTGGGAGACATATCTGTCTCTCCAGATTGTTTTGCTAATGTCACAAGCAAGGCTGAGATCTAGAGTGAGTGACTTTTGTGCCATTTGAGTTGCGGATGTGTAGCATTTCCATTAGGGCAGGGTTGGAGATTGCCCTATAAGCCAGGCACAAGTCACATCAATGTTTCAGAGATGCTGGGTAGAGAACACAAGTCTATTATTATTTCTCTGATAATATCACAAACTGTTAAAAGTGTGGCCCCGATTCCAAAAGACTTGCTCTCAGTGTAAGCAACCACTTACTCTGAGAGCAGGTGTTTTGGACTCTAGTCCCTGTAGTAAGCTTGTTAATTTTATAGACAGGCATTACACTGAAGTAAGTTACTTACATTGAGAGCAAGTCTTTCAGAATCAGGGTAGACTTACACTGGAGAGCAACTCAATGGGGGGTGTGGGGGTGAAGCCCCCCACTTACTTCTGTTTTACTAAGCAATATTAAAGCAAAACTAAACAATAAATATGAAATTAAGTGGGGGGCTTCGCACCACACACACCCCATTGTGGGGGGCTGTGCCCCCCACCCCCCCAGCTATATATTCTAACTCAAGGGTCGCACTACAGTGGGGAAGGGGGCATATCCCATTTTCTTGCCAATAATACTTGTCAGTCAAATGAAGTATCGGTCAAATGAAGTGTTGGTCAAATGAAATTTCGGTCATTTGGTCTCGGGCAAATGGGTGTTGGGCAATCGGAAGTTAGGGCAAATGAAGTAGACCCAGCTATACATATATATATATAGATATATGTGCAGCCACCTCCCAATCACTACCTGTCCACTAAGATCCACAGCACTTACCTTTAAAACGAACTCACCATCTGGAAGCAATGGGTGAATGCAAATTTTGGCTGTGTTCATTAATATTTCCAGCAAATCACTCGGCTGCCCAAATGCCTTACTGCAAGCATTTTTCGGGACAAATCACATCATTTAAGACAGGGCCCTCCCCTGGAATGCCTCATTAACATTTACAGTAGGCTGCAGAGACAGCCCACCATGCTGCTGCTGCACCACTTCATTGCACAGCACTGTGATAGGGCAGTCTTTGAATCAGAAATGGATAACACAAAGTATAGACAAGGCTTAGACCTCACAGGAACCTTTCTGGATTAGCCCCATTCTGTACCTTATGGATGAAAATGTACCAGGATTGAGGGCTATATTTTACAAATCTTGAAGTTGGGCAGAGATTCTAAGTAAATGGAAAATGGCCCGTGTCCTAATGCACAGTAAAAAATGGAATAGAAAGACATTAAGAAATTATTGCCCAATAGGTATATTTATCAACATAGCAAAAATTACAGAGGGTTGATTATAGATTTATTATTGTATAAATCACTTCATGAAATTATACTAGATTATACTTAGCATGACTTTAATAAAAGCAGATCTACAGTACATTTTACCAAACATAGGCTATGCTCATTTTCTCCACCAAGCTAGCTAATTTAACCGCTTACTAACTTCTTTCTCTCCCCCACTCATTGTCAATATTTCTTGGCAATTGAGCATTCTTAGCTTCAGTTTGTGATATTTTTATCCTGAAAAAAAAAACAAATATTTCTTTTGTTTTGTCTGCATGAATAGTATAAGCTTATTGTACTACCATTGTTATATGCTTTTAGATACAATGTCAAGGAACTTGCATTTGAACTCCTATTGTAATTGTCATATGTGAAAATGTATAATTATGGAATCTTCCTTGGAGCTTTTCTCCCCGGGTCTCCTCTGAAAATGGGCTTCTAGCCCAGTCAGACACCACCCGGTTATCAAATGTAAATAAATAAATAAACAAACAAACAAACAAATAAATAAATAAATAAATAAATAAATAAATAAAGTAACATATTTATTTAGTTATTTTAATATCTAGGAAGGTAGTGTGTTATAAATTATTTGAATAGGTCCAAAATATTTGGCAATCTTAATTAATCCATACTGATTAGATAACAAAATAAGGTTGCAGATAAATGGATATTTAGGCATTCTGGTTGCTGATAGGAATCAAATGTAGGAAGATGTGTTTCAGGCCCATTACCCTGCTAAGAGGTTAATTTCTGACTTGAGGCTTCTGTGTTAGAAAGGGACTGTGGAGGAGTCTCTGGGAAGCTGTGTCCAATGGAAGTTTTCCCTAAATCTGAAGGAGGAACTGCTGAATCTTGAAGGAGAAGGAGTGTAGTCATATAATGATAGGTGAAGGACGAGAAGGAGTCTCACTCTTTTTGAAAAGGATACCTATTGAATGGAAAAGAATTATAGGAGGCATAAAATTAAATTGTGTAAGTCCTGTTTTGAGCTTTGGGAAAACTCTGCATAAAGAAGTAGTGCAACAGTGAACTGAACTTTAAAACTCAAACTTTTAAACTAGGTGAATAGATTGGAATTTTGTTTAGTAAAAAAAGCTGTGGTGGTGCAGCGGTAGCATTGTTGCATCACAGCAAGAGGTTCTCCCGTTTCATTCTCGGCTGGAGCGCCTTCTGTGTGGAGTCTATATGTCCTCCCCGTGGTCGAGCGGCATTTGAAAGACATGCGTAAAATGGGCGTGCCTTCACTGAAGGTTGGGCGTTGAGCTGGCACCTCGGCACCCGTAAAAAATCTAATGCCAATCATTAGCGGACCAGAGTTCTCCTGTGGCATCCCCTAACCAGGAAAAGCCAAAAGAAGAACATTTCCCCCTTGACTTTAAATATCCTTGTAAAGTAAACTACATTTTCAAAAATAAGGATAGCTAAAAAATTGTTTGTTTTTGAATGCATATGAAATATATCATGGTACACACTAACGTGAATAAAGAGCAGGCTAGAGTGAAGGACAGTTTTAATAAAATATGACACACAGTCATGTTACCTTTTAAAAATAAGTGTGACATGTCATGGGGGATTCCATCTTGGGATCCATTTTGTTTACCATGTGTTTGTTGGACAGTACTCTGTCAAATAAAGTATACAGGACCACATATATGGATGAAGTGAAATTGAGCTGCATTGCAATTAACACAGACACTGCAGCTTACATAAAAACAGATATGGGCTATTTACATAAAACAGACAGTTGTCAACAGGATGCTATTTAGCACTTATGTAAATGTATGGATCTTGGAGCCAAAAACATGAAATCCTTAAACAAACAGGTACAGACCAAGAAAAGATTTCTTTTAAAAAATAGTTGATGTTTATTCCTAGTTTCATAGGTTCATAGATGTATACTAGGCTAACGACCACTAGGGCTCTTATGAACCTAGCCATGCAACCCAAATGTGATCCACAAATTTGATGTACATAGGGGTGATTTACTGACTACCTCTGTCCATCAAAGACATAAGTGCCATACCAGGGGTAAATTTACAATTACCATCCATTAGTCCAAGTTGGCATTAACAGGGTTAGGGAGAGACTCTACTCTACATGAATGGGGAGCCTGTTTCAGAGAGTGTGAATTCTATTGGTAACATATCTGTCTGTCCAACATGTCCTATTTATGTCTCAAGCAAAATGTAGGTCCTTTGATCTAATAGCTCTCTTTTGCATATGTACAAAAGGTTCATCAGAACAGGGTCTTGAGATGCCTTGTATGCCAGGCAAAGATCACCTCTCAGAAGTCTGTATGACACAGAGTTAAGAGACTGGTCTTTGAGGCGATTAGCATAAGTCATTGTGTTTATTCCCTGTATTCTTTTTGTAAGGAACCTATGTGGACTTCCCATTTGCTCCATGTGTCTGGTCAGGTGGATACTGAAAGGGGCATTATGCTCTATGATGGGCCCAATGAGGGCTGAGTACAGTCATACAATGACCTCTCTGGATGCAGATGCAATACCCATACTTATAAGTTGAGTAACATAGGAAGACTTTCTTACTATCATGGAGACATGCTGGTCAAAGCCTAGGTTACTATCTACATGGGCTCCCATTTTCCTGATTAGTGAATCAACTTTTAGGGATGCTTTATTGATGACTTAGTTACTTGGAGTGGCTGAATTCCCAAAAGGTACTATAATGCATTTCTTGGCATTTAGTTTAAATCATGGTGTTGGAACCAATTGTGTTATACCTTCCTGAAGGGTGTTCTCATCTTGGGTGGATACAGTGACTGCTCCCAGTTTGAAATCATTCCTGAACTTGGACAACCAGAAGCCTTCAACATTGGCTTTGATTTCTGAGAAGTAGATACCAAAGAGAAGCAGGCCCAGCACAGTGTCCTTAGGGATTCCACTGGTCACTAGCCTCTTTGTGGCGGTGGTCTCACTGATCCCAACCTCCTGATTCCTATTCATGAGCCAGTTAGCTATCCAGCATGATATAAAGAGGTTTATGCCTAGTTCTGCAGGTTTGTTAACAATGTCCAAGTAGGCTACTGTATGAAGTACTTAGGCAGATCTAGGTAGACAGTCTAGGAATGCTTGCTGACAGAAAAGTAAACCTTGAAAAACATATTTGGAGTAAATAATTAAAACAAATAGGCTTCTAGGTTTACAACTGAGATTATTTAGTTCTGGAAATTCAGACATTTTAATTCCGGTACATACATTTATAATGCATCACAGTTAGAAATCTGGGGCTAATATTTGGTCCCCCTTGCCTCACTTTATTCATGCATGCTTACCCTAAGTCTCTCCCTGCTCCTAACCCTACACATTAGCTGAAGGAAAGCCTCTAATAGTATCAATCCTGAAACAAATTTGGTCTGACATTATTGTCAGGGTTAGAGTTAAGCAACTGGAAAGGGAAGCAATTTGGTTTTCTTTTTCAGTTGTTTGGATTCAAAAACTTTTGTTGTTTGGATGCGTTTGTTTTCAAAGTGGCAGCATTGATTCACTGTGTTGATGCTTGTAGACTTTGCTAAAGTATCAGCGATCTAAAGTGGCTCAAAAAGGAGAACACGGTGGCATAAAACAATCGAATTTTAATAGCACCAAGTTAAAAATATGACAAGCTTGCAAGCGTTCTCATAAAATACTTTTTCAAGTCAGATAAAACTAGAAAATGCAGTAACAAACATTTTAATAAAACTCTCTAGATCACATGATCAAATCACATCATTCAAAAGTTTCAAGAAACAGTTACCTTATAATATGCATCTTTAGTAAAGACTTTATACTATAGCCATATACACTATACTTTTCATGTCACAATTAACAGAGGGTCATAAATAATAGACATTTAGAGTATTTGGATGCATGTAGGAGTCATTTCTATAAATATACTGACAAAAGTGACAATTATAGCATGGTCTAGTGGCATTCCCTTTTATATTATTAATATGTTGTTTAAAATTATTCTTTTTATAGCATAGTGTCTGTTTTAAATTCTTACACTTTCTATATGTAAATTTAGGATTGTCAGTTAATTTCTGCTTAAGATCATTTACATTTTATTAAACAATATGCCAATTCTTTTTAATTATATTCTCAATACCTCATGCTTGCCAATTATACCCTATTACTATTCTTATGTCACTCACAGAATTATTCTCATTTTGATTTGATTGTTCTCAGTTTGGTTCTTCTGAACCTTCAATAACCACATCACCACAACAGTCAGGAAATCCTTCTATGTGGCACACCTCATCACTAAGACTTTTCATTAAGAAAAAAGGAGGTCATTTTCCCACTGTACTCATCCCTCATTAGACCCATTATAGAATACAACGCCCCATTTGGTATGTACCTCTCAAGACATCTGCAAACTAGAAAGGCAGCAGAAATCCCTCAGTTAAAGAATCACAGGCCTAAAGCAGATGCCCTATGCTGACTGCCTTAAAAAACTCCAGCTATACTCTGTCACATATCATCTACTCCGAGGCGATCTCTGCTTAACATACAAGGCCATGTCAAACTCAGAGCTGTTGGACATGCTACACTTAAAGAAATTCCAATCCCTCAGAGCCACACGCTCCAGGGATCTAAACCTTGTCATCACAATAAACAAAACATGCTGGAGGGATATGTTTCTGACCCAGAGACTCCCCAGACTCTGGAAAAGACTGCACATACATGTCAAGCAGAGCGCCTCTTTGGCCCTCTTCAAAAGGAACCTTGATGATTGGATGGGAGAAAGGAAACCCACCCCGGGGATCACGTCAGTCATCCTGCTAGACAGGAGTCCAGGGAAGTAAATAGTGTGGGAAGAAATAGCCAGGGAATTGTTATGGCTAGGTTTGTATAGGCCCTAGGGCTGATAGCCTAGTACCAACCTATGAACCTATGAACCTATGAAACATAACATTATTTGTACCATGAGAAACATTAAACACTGATTTAGTAGCACTATCATACTGATGAGTGACAAATTCTTTCATGCTATTTATATTATAAATATTATAAACCCTTGATTCAAAATCTAGACCCATTTTATCAATGTGTTCCTAGAAGGATTCAATCTTAGTGTTTAATCTAAAACATCTATACCTCTGATTTTTCATTATGTTCTGAAATAAAAGAGGTGTATGCATACTTGATTTGTGTAAATATGTATTCTTTTTGATAGACTCCTTATATAATTAAGTTGTTATATTGCTATTCTCTTCCATAGCGATATCTATGTCCAAAAATAAATATTCTTCATGGACACATTTTTTTAAAATTCAAAAAAGTTAGCTATAGATATTAAATGTTCCACTTTGTTAAAGTGTTATATAACCCTTTAGCTATAGACTCCCATATGTTATTCTGGTTAACTGCTTGCTTGAAGGAAATTTAACGTCTAGACTTAACCAGATGATGCCATGAACTATAGCTGTAATTCAAAATTTATTATTAGTTTAGCTCAGTCACTACATCCTTATCAGTACAGTTTTAGTATAATATAAAATTAGATAGTATTTGTTTACTTAAGGAATGATACATGAAAGCCAGAAAACCAAAATCTGTAGATAAAAAGCTATATTCCCTCTATAACGAGTGCCATTTCTTAGACAACATGTATTTATAAGACACATATTAAATATTATATGCATGTTGTGGTTCAAACAGAAGAATCATGCACAGATTGTGGCTCTCTTCATTTCTTGTTATCTGCAAAAAGAGGTGAAGCATCATCCTCAGCAAAAGTGGATGATGGGCGGAGCTATAGCAGTAATCTCAGATCTCGATCTCCTTCTCCCTCATGAAAAACTATGCAAAAGGTAGATAGATTATAAAAAGACGGCCACGTAGCCAAAGGAGGATGTCATATAAGTTGTAGCCCTCTGCTTTAGTATCAACGGGAAACATAAATAAGAAAGGACAGGGAAGGAAGTATGGGTTCAAAGGTCACTGATAAACACAACCTAATTTAGAAGTATGCCACACATACCTCTCAGCCTCTTAGAGCAAGAAATCTGGACAAAGCATTAAATAATGCAGGGCCAAAGGCTCAAAAATAGGGACAATTTTAAAAAATTGTCCTTACAAACTTAGAAAGCAGATAGAATAACAGGTTTTGCATTAGGATGAATTTTCTGAAAGGTAGAAAGTTTGAATCGCAAATGTCTGTCATTATTTTCTGACTTTATTTCTCAAAAATTTGCCAGTGATTTGCCAGAAAATGAGAATTTTATGAGAAGCAGATCAAAAATAAGAGGCAAAAATCTGGACATTCTGTGAAAATTTCTGCAGTTGAGAAGTATGATGCCACAGCCAAACTGAAGCGCTACCCATACCTCTCAACTGTATTTCATTGGGAGGAATGTTCCTCAGCGTGAGTCTTCTGCATTAAAATGGTGTGCCACACGTTCATTGTTAGGAATTTCCTTTTAACAAATACCCAGAGTAAATAATGTTGAATCATATTAATTTATCAAACTATCCTAGCTTTATTCATCCTTACAAAAAATATTAAGCATTTCTATTTAGAGTGTTCCACACTTTTCCCATTTTCTCACAACTAAAGTAGTAATGTTCCATATATCGGAGGTGGAAGGTTGAGAGCTACAGCTCCACTATTTATCCTCCGTTACACATCTACATCTTGTAAAAAATTGAATCCCCTGCTAATGTGCTATATAAGGCTTTACAATAAAGTTCAGTAGCTGTTTAGGAAGATATGATGCAAAATATGACAACAGTCTTCACTCTGAGCATTAAACTAAAAGCCCATCTTTATACTACAGATTATGAAATAATTTAGCTCAATTAAATAGATGCACTGAATCAGTTAGTAAAATAGTCATTAATTAATTAATAAACCAGTGTTACACTGATGTCAGGAAAGTTATTGAAATCAAGATATGAGTAATTTTGTCTTTCAAAACAAGTGCTTTAATAAAAAAAATGTGCATTGGTTTTCGAATGGTACTTTTTATCGGAACTGACTGAAAAAGAGGGTAAATACTTGTATTTTCTCCATGTAATGATGACATTGGAGGTGTTTCTTTTTTATTAACAGGGCAGAGTAGCCCCCAAAATGGTAGTTCTTGTGGATTTTCTTGCTGTAGCCTAGCTTTTGTACAAATGCCCATTTATGATATTCTGATCACAGCTATGTGCGTTTAGGGCAGAATGTACACTATTTTTAAAGAACTTCTTGAGACTACTGTATTATCATGAAAATTTATTTTAGTGAAGCATAGAGCAATTTAACTTTACTGTCAGATAATAAGCTTATTAGAACACACAAAGTATTGTTATCAATAAAACACATTTAATGGTATTGTGAACCAAAAAAAAAAAAAAAAAAAAAAAAGGAAAGGAAAAAATAGTGGTGAATGACAGAGAGAGAATATACATGGAGACAAAGCTGCACTGGAAAAGCTCACCCAGACTCTGGCACAATTTGCTGTGAGGGGTAAAGTTAGTTTGCTTTTACTTTCTTATATTTTGTATTACTTTATTGCCCTCTTATATTTTGTATATTACAATTTTTTTTCTTTACACCATGTTTTACTTGTGTTCTGCTTTTAACTGCATATTAAAACTAGAAAAGAAACCACAGCTGTGTCTCTTGTGAGTCACACAAAATATTTTTCCCACTCTCACACCCTGATGCTGTTCTTAAACTCAACTATCTTTCTAGTTGCCTGCCCCTTGTGTCAATTTGACCACATATCTCCTTCCCTTTCATCTTTCATTGGCTGTCGTGAGTAAGCACAAAATTATCATTTTGTGAAATTACTTCTCTTCAACTATTTAAATTTATTGACCATCCCACTGTATTTCATACAACCAGAATACAAAGTGCCTCCCCCTTCCACTCTATCTTGCTCTTTTAAAAGTAGTGGCTCTCCACTTAGACAGCTAAAGTTTAAGTTACCCCCTCTTTCATATTTAACTGCTTAGTGCACACTGTGGTGCTTAAAATATTAACCCATTTTTCCATCTTACCTTTAAAATCTGCAACATCTATTGCAAGACCACCAATCATTGGAGAGTCCATATTCTTCCTCTCAGTAGTCATCTTGGGATTAGTGCTTCTGTTTTCTCCTGGTAAGAGAAGGAGCACAGAGACATTATTTCCTGGAGATTGCTCATCACTGGAAAGCCTAATAACTGCTTCAAAGGTGACAGCTTGGACTTTGCGCTTATATTCTGCTTCCGATGAGAGAAGGAGAAGAGTGCATTGACTCCTGACTGTTTCTGGTTCGGCAGTGAGTGTCTGCACTTGACGTTCCTGATTAGTCTGGTTGCTATTCAAGGCATTTACCAGGAAAAGGCAGCAACAAACCCACAGACCTTTGCAACATCTGAGACAAGACTATGGATCACCAAATAGGCTGTGGCCTGCTTCTCATCTTGGGATTGGTGCGAATGTTTTGCTTCTGATGAGAGAAGAAGCAAAGGAGCACTGTATCCCAGCAAAGTGAAGTTGTGGTGAGACCAGCACTAGTAGTAGCCAGGCAGTAGCCATTCACACGACTCACATCTTTTCATCATTCTTGTCAAGTTCATTCTTTGTTTTCAGTAAGTACTGCTTGATTTGTTTCTAGCTTCAGAATATCTGCCTAAATACTTCATCCTTAAATTTTCAGGATCTACTTCTTAGTTTCTCCTCAAGTGTTTGAAGTGCCCTGTATAGATACAGACACATTGAGTGACTTTTTTCCTATAACAGCATGATTGAAATTTCAGCAATGCCTAGTTGCACACCAGTCAACTAGTTTGCAGTGACAAGCACTGTCCCCAGAGTTGCAAACGGGATACTCCTGACATTGCTTTATATTCTCACTCCAACTGTCTAATCAATAAAAAAGGGTCTGTTGCCATGAATATGAACTTTCCTACCTTCTCCGTTACCAGCTTGGTGGATATGGACATCCTGGAGGTGATGTAGAAATCACCTCATGTTTGCTGACAACCAGTTAATTCTCAAACAAACTGATATGGTATATGGGTGATGTATTTACACAATGGCAATGGAGACAAAGCTCTCACATAAAATTACTCCTAATGTCAATAAGGCTGTCAGTAGTACACATGCTGCACCCATCACACACAATTCAAAGCAGACATATAGACCCACATATGCTGAGGCACTTAAATATAACCTTCCTAAACACCAAAGACCTCCTAGATGAAGTACACATAACAAATACCCTCAGCAGCCCTGAATGCACTTTCAAAAAAACACCCATATCAACACGTACAGCCACATCTCATGGAGCCTCTACCTTTAAGCGCATAAGGCAAGCCACCACACAATCTAACATTCTGGTCATTGGAAATTCCGTAAGACACAGTGATGCCCCTCTCACCAGGCTGAGTAACAAGAAAGTTATGGCCAGTTGCATATAATGGGCTACGATCTGCCACATTAAGCACACACTCAGGTCATTGGACCACAAGTACTAGTATGACTGAATCACAGTCCATGTCAGTGTAAATGACCTGAGATGTACCTCCCTAGACTATATGAAAAGAGACATCATGGAGGTCTCGGAATGTGTCCTAGGCTGGTAAGAACCTAGCACTGAGCAGCATTTTACCTTCTCCAAGTGTGTGATGCCACAATATGAACAAAAGATGAATGAGTTTAATAATTGACTTAGTTTCTGATGTCATTCTAAGGGGTGCAATATTTGTCAGCATGGAAGGAGATGGGCAACAGACCATGCTGCTTTGCCAGGGATGGTCTGCACCTCTCCCGTCTAGGTTTTCAAATATTAGCTAAAACATTGTCTTCTCCCATAGTGCCTTTCTTATGTAATGCCAAAGTGAAAGTACTTCTGACATAGCTAATCAAAACCAAGAAAATCTAACAGTATTACTGCTTAGTGTGCTAGGAGTCTAAACAAAAAAAACTCCACTCCATAGAAGTTCTCTTTACCCTAGAGAATGCTGACATCTGTGTGGTTACTGACACATGGTTTAAAGCCATGGAGAGCACACAGACAATGCAAGGTTATAATGCCTTCCACTCATTTAGACCAGTTACTACACAGACAGGGACTAAAGGTGGAGGTATCTCTATTTACAATCAAAAAGAAATATACCTCAAGGCTGATAAAACAGGACAATGCACTCAAGCTACTCCATGTTCAAATCATCATAGGCAAACTCCAATACCACTTCCTTGCAAGCTATTCCCTCCATGACCTAGGAAACGCACACCATGTATTTAAACTTATTGGAAAACCATCCAACCCAAAACCATATTCATGGATGACTTTAATTACTCCACTATTAACTGGGAATCCTATACAACAGCAAACACATAGGCACAGTGATTCCAGGTTTTTGTAAACACAAACTCCCTTGTCCAGATTGCTAATGCACCGACCAGGGGTGAAACCCTATGGATCTGGTCCTCACTAATATGGGAGAGTGCTGCATATCCCCTAGTGTAATATCTTCCCTGGTAAGGTCAGACCACAAAATGGTCTAATCTGAAGTAAAAATAAAACCTAGACCCCCCCACCTAACCCTGGAATATTCAGGAACTACTCTAAGGCTAACTTCCTGCTATTAAGTGATAACCTGGCAAAATTTTAGCCCCCATAAACGCTGAGGACACTGCTACCTATGCAGAAATGTTCACATAAACCATATACAAGCATGCTAATAGCTGCATAGAGGCAGCTGTACCCACCAGGAAGAAGTACAGAATTAACTAAAAAAAAAATAGCCACCCTGTTGGAATCACAAAATAAATAGGCTGTATAACAGAATGAAGAAAATCATGGTACAAATTAGGAGGTCCAGCACCCAGCAGGGTAAAAGCACTCTCATCAAACTAAACAAACAACTCAGAGTACAAATAAAGCCTACCAAAGCGAATTTGAGATAAATTTGGCCTACCAGGCCAAGGACAATCACAAGGCATTCTTTAGCTATATCAGCAACCTCAAAGGCAATACACAATTGTGTGCAGAGCTAATTGTAAATGGAACCACCCATACTGAGCCAGAAGATATAGCAAACCTAATGGCCAACAAGTTTTGCTCTAACTTTACTCCCTCTCCCCCACAACCGTCCTTCATGAAATACCATCAAATATAACTCCCCCTGCTATAACTAGGGAACAGGTCCTTAATGCGCTCTCTAAGGCCAAGAACACTGCAACAATGGGCTCACACAATATCCCAGGATGCCCTCTAAATAGCATGAAACATAACCTATTAGTCCCTCTGGAATTGCTATTTAACTGTATGCTCCAAACAGTCTTCATTCATCATGAATGGAAAACAGCAACAGTCATCCCTCTGCACACAGATGGGCCATCTATAGACCCTGGAAACTACAGAGCCATAAGTCTCACTAGTCTTTATATGCAAAGCCATGGAAAAAATTATCATGGAAATGATTAGTAATGGTATAGTAACTGCCAGAAACTGGGCCCAACCCAGTTTGGTTTCATTAAGGGCAGGTCATGCCTACCAAGCATGGTGGACTTATTTGGGAAGGTCACCAAAGCAATGGATGAGGGCAAAATCGTTCATACTGCCTACCTTGACCTGGCCAAGGCATTTAACACAATACCCAACTTGGGCATTGTTGACAACTTCAAGAGGTTAGGTACAAACCTGTGTCACCCAGTGGATAGCCAACTGGCTCACAGACAGGACTCAGGAAGTTAGAACTGGGGAGTCCACCTCTAGAAAGAGGCCATTCACAAGTGGAGTCCCTCAGGGACTGGTCCTTGGGCCACTCCTGTTTGGCATTTACTTCTCTGAAGTCAAGGCCAATGTCAATGGTCTCTGGCGGACTAAATATGCAGAGGATTACAAATTAGGAGCTGTCATTTAATCACACCGACATAGATGTTCTCCAGGAAGGGCTGGTGTCAGAGCTATAGACTAAAACTAATTGCCAAGAAATGCATAACAGTATCCTTTGGGAAGTCATCCATCCCTGGTAATTATCATATTGACAACACAGCCCTTACAGCTGAACCAAAAGTCAGAGACTTAGGGACACACATAGACGATAATCTATCAGTTGTGAGGAAATCATTTTATGTTTTGCAACTTATAAATGGAGGTATGACATCTAGGTCCAAGGAAGTCATTGTTCCACTGTATTCGACATTCATCAGACTTACCATTGAGCACAATGCCCCTTTTGGTATGTAAATAACCAGGGATATCCAAGAAACTGAATGTCCACAGAGATTCCTTACTAAAAGCATATAGGGCATAAGTAAAATATCCTATGCAGACCACCTCAAGGCCCTATCTCTGTATTCTGTCTCCTACAGGCTGTTGAGGGGGGATCTATGCCTGGCATACAGGGCATTGTCAGTCCCTACTCTGATGGACCTCCCACATATCTGCAAAACAAACAGCACCAGAATGACCCATTCAAAATATTTAAACCTTGTCTGTGATATAAATAAGACTTGCTAGGCAGACAGGTATGTATCCCAGGTACTGCCTCGTCTCTGGAACAGGCTTCCCATCCATGTGAAGCAGAGTTCCTCCCTGACCCAATTCAAGAGTAACTTGGACAATTGGATGGGGAACAGGAAATTCATCCCTGTCTTGGCACCTATGTCTCTAACGGACACAGGCATTATGCAACTGTTTCATCTCCCAGGCCTCTGTTTACACTTATCAAGGGTACCAGAACTTGTCAGATATTTGGGATGCATGTCTAAGCTTAAAAAGACCCTTGTGGTTATTAGCTTAGCAAACATCTATGAACCTATGCACCTATGCAGCAAATATACCCTAAAACATGTCACTGGAAGCAGCAGAGCTCATAAAATGAATAGAACAGTAGCAGACACTGTGGTGGATTTTCACAATCAGAAATACATCCAAAGGCTTTAGTGAATATATTAACAGTTGCCTGCTCTTAATAATAATCATGATAACAATAATATAATATCCAACAACAATTACACAAAAAAGGCAGAATAGTTTGACACCATATTATTATCTATGGCAAACTAATGGTCATTCTGCTTTTTAACAAAGGCCGCAAATTACTTAAACTAGAAAGCCCATGCACGGGTCTTCAGAATAAAGTAAGAATCAGCATTTAAACACAACAGTGTACTCGATTCTCTTCCCTTTTGAGTAATAACGTTATTACCTGTCACATGAAATTTGATGTTAAGTATGAAATGTTGTGTGCTTATTTGTTTATTCACTCCAGTACCATCTGTGGTATTAGTTCTGTCATTAAATGCTAAAGTTTCACATAAACGGGTCTGGGAAAATACATTAGAGACAGATGTAGGATACAAAGCTGTATTTTGCTTTTCAGTTATTTAGTTTGAATTTAATGAAGAATGACCAGCTGTTCCGTTAACTATTCTTTGTACCAGTAGAACCACGTCCAATCGATTGTTAGACTGTGGCAGTCCTCTAATTATCGTATTAGTTCCATGATTCCTTCCTTCTTCATCTGCCATAGTTTCTTTAAATTTAACTAAGAGCTTAGGTGTCTGTCTATGTACAGCTTTTACTTCAGGTTTTTTAGAGCGAAAATTCTGTATTCCATATCAAAACAGCACTGTTTTAATATACCCAGTATCTGATAATGACTACCTAGACAGCACAGATGTTATAGGTAACAATGCACTCTTACGATAATGGGGTACAACAGGTCTGTGCATAGACATTTCTGATTTTTCATCTCCTCCTTGTTGCTTGACTCAGAACTATAGCAATCTGTTGTGCTTTCTTCATTTTGAAGCCTTTTTTTTTTTTGGACTGATGTGCTTTTCTTCTTTGTAATTTAATAATCATTCAAAAGTTAAAAAAATATGTCTATTGAAGTGAAGAGTAAACTCAGAGAATTAACAAATGAATGAGTAAAGTTTCCAGAGTGATAAATCTATACAGAATCAGTCAGCCATTTTGAATTGTGCATTATTTTGAACAGCTTCTCTTGAAAGTGCTTTCTTTAGAGTTTTTGTCACATAATTTAATGATATTTAGGGAATGCTGAAATAATCTTTATACTGCTTATTGTATGATAGACCTATTTTCTAATGATCTGTGAAAAGAAGATAAATCACTGGTGTGCTATTCTGCTGATGACTTCAATGTGATACTTCTATAAAAAAGTACGAAGTACCACTGGAAGTAGCAGAACTGACCATAACTTGAATTTTGGGTGTCACATGGTTATTCTTTCTTTAACAGTTGCTGATATCATAGTGAACAATACAGATGAATCTACACTTCCTGCTGTATGACTTTGTTATACGAGTCATGAATGTTTAAGTACTGAAAGAGGTGGGATAACAGCAGGATGACACAACAGCTATAGATTCAGCTTTCCAGACACCTGAAGGGATATGGGCAAGCATTTAGATCTAAGGCAAATCCATGCTAGTACCTATGGTTAGACTGACAAAATAACAGTCATCCCAAGAAAACTGCAAATGTACTAGTGGCTGGGATATGTAAATTCACCCCTGGTCTCGCCCCCTGTCCCTTATAGATGGGGGAGAAAGGAATCAGAATTGCAGTGACTAGGCAGCTAAATGTCCTTTGGAAAAGTCATGTAGTAGCTACCTATAAGGCTATGAAGCAATGGCATATCTACCACTGAATAAACAGCTGAAATTCAGACATTTCAGTGAATTAACTTTCAGTGAAACGAACGAAAGATTGTAGAGTAGTATGCAGTTATTTATGACAGCTGCTCCGATTTGTAAAGGCAAACCATCATTTATTTGAGCAGTGCATACATCACGTTTGTGATATAGTCAGTCTGAACTCTGAACATCTGTGCAAGAAATGATTGGCAAATTTATAAAGGCAACAGTTTGCATGTTTGTGAAGCAGCTTATTTGCACATTCATGCATTACAGTCCTCTAATGTAGAAAAACAAAGTTCAGTTTGCAACAATTTTGAAAAAACACAGATGATATTTTGAGCAGCATATTGTTTTATTTACATGCTTTGGCACTGTGTTGGGTCAGTATAGTATAAAATTAAATTAATTTGTCTCAACTGTGTACTGGGTCAGTTAGTATGAAACTGAATCCATTTTCCCAGCAGTTACTTGTGCACCAAGAAGGGTTCCTCCTGTAGCTTGTAACAGAAAACTGATCGGAGCCTAAACAGAATGAACCATTTGAGTGTGAATGCAAATCAAACTCACCCAACTCCATGACTGAACAGTATAGTGGCAGTAATTAAAGCAGACAAGATCCACAAGACATAAATAACACAATTCTGAGGTAACACTACCTATTAATGAGAGCTGAGTAAGCTATTTTCATGATGCCTACAACTGAGTATTTCTCACTGCTTGACACTACCTAGAGCTATGTAGATAGTTATTTCAAGTATTTGTTGTTCTCACTGACAAGGTTTAGCTTTATCCTTGCACAGTGCTTCAGATATCCGTCTATGACCACAATTTTATTTACTAGGTTGCAAAATGCTACAGACCTGGTTTGTTATATTTCATATTTACTAGGTTGTAAAATGCTACAGACCTGGTTTGTTATATTTCATATTTACTAGGTTTTAAAATGCTACAGACCTAGTTTGTTATATTTCTTATTTACTAGGTTGTAAAATGCTACAGACCTGTTTTGTTATATTTCATATTTACTAGGTTAAAAAATGCTACAGACCCGTTTTGCTATATTTCATATTTACTAGGTTGTAAAGTGCTACAGACCTGGTTTGTTATATTTCATATTTACTAGTTTGTAAAATGCTACAGACTTGTTTTGTTATATTTCATATTTACTAGGTTGTAAAATGCTGTAGACCTGGTTTGTTATATTTCATATTTACTAGGTTGTAAAATGCTACAGACCCATTTTGTTATATTTCATATTTACTAGGTTGTAAAATGCTACAGATCTGGTTTGTTGTTGTTGTTGTGTCTTTCGGCTTTTCCCGGTTAGGGGTCGCCACAGCGGAACTCCGGTCCGCTAATTATTGGCAGTAGATTTTTACGTGCTGGCTTGCCGGGCCTAATGCACAACCTTCAATAAAGGAACGCCCATTCACGCATGTCGCCACACAGAAGACGCTCAAACTGAGAATCGAACGGGCAATGTCTAACTGTGAGGCGACAACGCTACCGCAGCACCACCACCGCAGGTTATCTGGTTTGTTATATTTCATATTTACTAGGTTGTAAAATGCTACAGACCTGGTTTGTTATATTTCATATTTACTAGGTTGTAAAATGCTACAGACCTGGTTTGTTATATTTCATATTTACTAGGTTGTAAAATGCTACAGACCTGGTTTGTTATATTTCATATTTACTAGGTTGTAAAATGCTACAGACCCGGTTTGTTATATTTCATTTGCTGCAGAAAGCTTTAATGATCAAAATGAGGTTAAAGAGTTTGCTTTTGAGTTGCATAATAATGATAATGAACTGCTTTTGAAAGAAACTACTTTTGTTTGAGTCTGTCTTAATTGTTTGACCATTTTGTCAAAATGGCATTGCATGCTGTAAGATTGCACGTATGATCCCAGACTGTGTTATAACAGTAAAAAGGTACAGGGCCAAAGCAGCTACATAGGAAGTATGAGGGCTTGGACTCACTTCATCCATGGACACCCATTTATTAAGCCTTTTTTGACAAAATAGGGCACAATTTAAAATATTATCTACTATATTCAGCCTTAACACTTCATACAAGACAATTAGTACCTAAAGTCTCCAACATGAGGAGGGGTGGAACATGTTCATTATTCAGATTGTTGTGGTCTGATTTGCCATACACCATCCAATTACAATAAGTATTACAGAGATGGACTGATATCAACATTTGAGCATAACCGGCTTTAGGCACCAGAGAACCCTGTGGTTGCTGGGGCACTCTGTTCCTGGGGGGCCCCCAACAACGGCAAGTTATCTTATCTTGACATTCTGTAACATGTCCGTCAAACTAGCAAGAGCTAGTACAGTGATCTTGTATACTTAATAAAACCAGCTGGGTAATAACTCTTATTTATAGCTCCTTTAAAATTCAAATATATATCTGGTTATAGTAACAGTGTTTTATCAAGTAACGGACTTCGCAGTTCCATTAAATATGATACTGCTGACATAGTGCCCCTGGCTTAATTATACTTGACTGTGTGGGGGCCCCACAAAAGCTGCTGTTTGTTGGGGGAGAATAAGGAGGAAGAAATGCATTAATTTCCTGGTTACACTCTTTAACCTGAACAGGGCTGTGATATGACCCTAATAGGATAAAGCTGGTAATAGGCATGATCAAGGTTAACACTAGAGAGATCAGCAGCCCAGAGTGACTGATCTCAGTGCTAACCTTGGATTTTACCAAGAGCTGAAGCTTCCAGTTTTCAGGGATGGTTTTCTCTTTCTGGGAGTTTTATAAATACTGGCAGAACACCAGATACTATAACTTTCAACTTATTTGCTGAAGAATTCAGTACCATGCCAAAATTAATAGCAGAATAAAGACTCAGAATCAGAAACACAATTTAAATATTACACTAATTCACTTAAAATTTAGTAGAATAACATATTTTACATCAGCATGCATTTTTGGGTAATAAGTATAAAACTCTGATGTCTGGATTTATTGTCTGTCTGTAATCCTGAATGATTTATCAGCAAATAAAACTTTTTTAGGAAGGACAGGGCAAAATGATGAGCAAAATCAGAGAAGGTCTTTGAAATCAGGGAGAGTGGTAGGTATGCATTACTTCTCAATGAGGTAAATAAAAGTGACTTACCCCTGCTGTTGGTTGACGATGGCTAAACAGCAGTCACTGATCTTGGGTGGCAGTACTAGTGTTGTACAATGTGTTGCTATTTGCTGAAATAAGTACAAAAATTGATATTGCTATGGATTATGTGTGTGTGTGTGTGTGTGTGTGTGTGTGTGTGTGTGTGTGTGTGTGTGTGTGTGTGTAAACATATCACTGATTTTTATCTGTGCACACACCCAGTAATATCAGAACACATAATTATTCTTCTGGGTATCAGTAAAAAATGCAGCTGACAAGTAAATTATATTTCAAAAGTAAGGCATAAAATATATCACAGATCTTCTAGGAGTCTGCTGATCCCCACTCCTCAGACTGTAAAAATGGATTCAGGGGCTCCCTTAATCATCCTTAACTGTGTGAGGGGCCCCACAGAAGCTGCTGCTTGTTGGAGAAAAATGAGGAGAAAAAATGTATTAATTTTCTGATTACGTTCTTTAACTTGAAGAGGGCTGTGATATAACCCTGTTAGGATAAAGCTGATAATGGCCTCTGCTCTAAAATGAAGCCATTCTAAAACCAGCACTGCTCAGATCTATGTGCACAGAAAGCTGTTGTAGGTTATGGTGGAGGGCTGGGGACTGTGTGGTTACTACGTCTTTAATTTTTTTTGCAGTCAGACCTTATAGGTGTGTACAGGAGGTCATTACAGCTTGTGCTTTGGCTGTGGGCAGTGTGATCCTTGTTTCTTTTACTTTTCTGACAGAACTCAAAGATGTACAAAGAGGGTTATTATAGCTTATGTAGGGGCAGTGTCTCAGAGCAACAAGTAGTATATAGTACTGTAATCATTATTTTTTCACTCTTCTCACAATCACACATCAGGCATGTATACAGGTGGCTGCCTTTGCGGGTTAGGGGTGAGGAGGTATACTATGTATATATATATATATATATATATATATATTATATGTCAGCAGTCACTTGAAATGCATGACTGTGACAATCTGAGCCTCTGCTTTTATCCTAATCTAACACCAGAGGAATGCACAGGCAATGACTGTGTTCTTTGGGGGGCTTAGGGAGGAAGGCAGTATTCCTAGACACAACCTGTGTATCCCTACAACAGCTGGGTTGTTAGTTTATTGGGAGCTACTATTTTGTCAGCTTTGAACATTAAGCCTTGGGCTCAATGTAGGTCTTTCTTGAAAGAAAAAAAAATTAGACTGAAATTCTTTTCTTACTAATGATTTTTGTTTAGGCCACAATTGCATTACATGTCTGGGAAAATGCTCTAAAATGCATCCTAGAGCATCTGTAACCCAATGGCTTCTTTGCCCTGGCTTACATGAGTTATTTCCGAAATGGTTATACTGTGCTGTCTTAGGAAAGGTGTGTTGAAGGGATGCAAGTACTTCTGGTGCCCCTGGTGGCTACTGAGTACACTTCATGAAATATTTGGATTTGTCCTTACTGGAAGGTTTTAGAATGCAGTTTCAGTGGGTAAGTTCTACAGTATTTTGTGTGTTCTCAATCTTACACAAACTGTTGGGGGTCTTGGTATTTCTTTTCTCTTACGCGCTTTGTATTTGATCCAAACTGAATACATTAAAAAGACATGGGTTATTGCATCACTTTTATTCATATAATTCTGTGATTTATCTTTCCCTCAATATCAAATACCATGACACCATCAGTGCTGTTAACCTGTTGCTTGAATTTCAAGAAAGGACGATATCAAATTAGCTGGAATTCTAGGTAAATGAAACTATAGTTTCTTCAAGAACCCCTGGTTTGTAAAGTTGTCTGATTCATGTGATATCTCCATTTTTTATGACTGACTCAAAAAAGGTCTGTGAGTTATGTGTGAGACATGAGACAGACTTGATGCTGAGCAAATACTTAAAGAGCAAGCCTTGGCTGTATTTGGATCATCTTTTTAACATCATCTTCAGAACCTATCCAATATGAAGTGGCAGAGTAGATCAGAGGACATCTCTGCTTTAGTACACCTTTGTGTCTTGGTTTCTGCAATGCTGCCAGTAGGAAGCCAAAAACAGTCGTATAAACCGCCATTACCACAAATACAGTATGAGCATTCTTTTATGTAATGCCAGTAGTGCACTCCAATGGCATCAACGTCTAGCAGTTTGCACATGGGGCAGCCAACCCTTTCATCCCACCCTAGTTATGTTGCTGCTTTCTTTCTCACCTTTGATGTTCCAGACTGAATAATCATGCATCAGTTGCTAAATTGTTTCACTCCACGCATCCTTCAAATTCTGCTATGACTTAATTAACTAAACTCAGATGGCCTAAAATACCTGGATCATAGCTTGTGAATGGCCTGCAGTAAATGATTCTCATAAGGTTTTCTACCTTATACACAAAGTATTATAAGGGAAAGTAAAATTTTTGGCAACTACCTTCACAGTTCCATTTAATTATGCAAATTTCTTGTTGCACAAAAGCAGTTACAGAATTGGGCTGGCTTTCCACATCCAGGACATGTTTAAAAGTCTCATACTGGGTCTTCTGCTATTCTGTCTGATTATTGTCTTACCTGTAATCTACAATGGACCATCCAGCTGCAACCTTTTATGTAAATAGAGTTTTGTGTTGTACATACCATAACCTACTGGCAATTAACACCAAGCTAAATAACCAGTTCCAGCTCTATGAGTAGTGGATCAACACAAATTGTTTTGTATGAAACTTAAGATGAACGACATACCTCCCAGACTCTAAGAATTAAAAATAACAGGACTGGCCTTTAAAAAGCATAACAGTGCATTAGAAAGATGATTGCATTCTTTTTTTCACAATAGAATTTGTTCTATACCACATTTTATATAATTAGTAACAGAGAGCCTTTGTACAGACAGTTTATTTTTTGAGGCAGGTATCCATAATAGGTCTGACGTAAGAAAGAAAAACAATAAATATAAGAGACTCAAACCTAAATTTGAGGTCAAAATCGTAATGCTATGCATAAATCATAGCAGTTGGGAGGTATGTGTATAAGCAAGATGAAACCAAACTTGTTGCTTCCCTGATCATGTACTGCACTCCGAACACTGTTTTTCATATACTGCTGACTGAGCACAGGTTCTTACACATGTGAAATTATAGAATTTATGTAGCTACAGTTACCTGGTGTAGAACATTTTATCTGGAAGTCACACAATCTTTGTCTCGAAATAGTTAAGTCAGGAATAAATCTAAACAGTTAAGTCAGGAAATGTGTTTTGTTTTACAGGGTCAGATTTTTGATATTATCAACACTCAAAAGATGGTAAAAGGAAGTTGCTTATTAATTATCTGACTACCACCATGACTGTTCCATTGGATGACATCCCATCTGTTATTAACTTCATAGGTATTCTAACAACTTTAGCTAATGTATAGCTTCCTGCCCTCAGTAGATAACAGAATTACCATTCTCTGTCTTCACTTACCAGGCCATGCTAACTTCAAAGCTACACTGCAAATTCTTGCATGCATTCTAAATATATTCTACCAGTTTACTGCCACCATCATTATGATTCTAAACGGCTTCAGAGTCTTGCACAGCTCTGCTTACGTGCCTTATGCAAAACAGTGACACTACTAATGCAGCAAAGGTCATGTCAGCTAGCGATTTCAAGACAAGCCAAAGGGAATGATTTGCTGACATGACCACAATTCACATGTTAAGCCCTACCCATCTACCCACCTATAACTCCCGCTAGCTCTTTTTCTTGTCCCTCAGTGCTAATCCTCACTGTGTTTTTTGTTAGTCGTACCTTTACAGCAACCAAAACTGTTAGTAATCATTCAGTTTCATAACTTTTAATATTGGTTCTTGAAAATGGTCCATGTAGATCATTGTTTTATCCTGGTTAAGAAATGAAAATAAAATAAAATAACTAGATAAATAAATGGGAATCAAAATAAATAAATATTGATCCTTTTGTTAGGGATCTGGGACCATATGTTGGTAATGAACTGTCCTTTAATCACCACGTATTCACTGTTACAAGCACAGCTCACATCTAAATGTTTTGCATCTGGATCCAGGGATGTAATTGCTCCACTGTACTCCGTACTCATTAGGCCGATCATGGAGTATAATGCCCCTTTTGGTATGTGCCCATTAAAACACTTGTCACAAATGGAATGACCACGACTTTTTTTCATTAAAAAATCCAGGGCCTAAATCATAAAAAAAACTATGCTGACTGTCTCAAAGCCTTGTTCCTTTTCCTAGTATCATATCATTATGTATAGAGTTTTAACAGACCATACTCTGTTAGACATATTAGATTTTCAACAGTCCAGTCACATCATAAATAACTACTCAAGGGATCTCAATCTCTTTTGCAAAATAAAGAGAATATGTTGGAGAGATAGGTTTGTATCACGGAGAATGCCACTTCTGTGGAACCATCTTACCCTTCATGTAAAGCTCCGTGGAACCATCTTCCCCTCCACAATAAAGAAAAATACTTCTCTTACTCCATTCAGATGTAATTTGGATGAATGGATAGGTAATTGCAAACTCATTCTCTGTCACTCATGGCTTGGGGAACATGTAAATGTCTCAAAATATCCTTGTTCAGCCTATCTCTGGATAATTTGTATGTAAAATATAATGGCTAAAATTTACCAAGGGAATGTAAGGCTAGAATTCTTATGGTTCCGGATATCAATAGCCTAATAAGTACCTATGAGCCTGTAGTTCCATATAACCAGCTGCATACCTGTACTCCCTACTGCACAATCTGAAATCACACTGCTTCAACTGTACCCTATAAGGACAGCAGTTACAGATAGGTTTGTTTAGAACATGAACAAATTCTATTTATATATGTTATGTAGATGTTAAGATAGCCTTCTGTGCATAAACCACTGCAACTTAACAGATATCCAGCCCTTGAAATTTTGATAATAGTATACTACTCGGTTTTTCCACTTCCAGGCATATATAGTCAATTAAAACAAATTATTTTCTAAAGGTTTTCTCTTTGTACAGGTTCCAGGTCATGTGATACTATATTACATGTCAAATGAGTGAAAAACCAAAGTGCCAGCATTAAAATCTGAACAACAATAATCTTAAAACTGAACCATAGCCAAACACAATTAACTAAAACTTGTGTTATATAGCAGCCATATACGAGATACTCTTAAACACACCTCTCAATCTCTTAGAGCAAAAAATCTGGACAAAGCTTAAAATTATGGGGGGACAAATAGGGACAGATTTTAAATATTGCTCTTACAAACTTAGAAAGTTAATAGAATAATAGGTTTTGCATTAGCATGAATTTTCTGAAGGATGTGGAGTCTTAAACTCAAATGCTTGTAATTATTTAATAACTTAAATCCTCAGCTATTTGCCAGAAAAGTACAGATTTTAGGAGACGCACACCAAAAATATGAGGCATAAATCTGTACATCTGAGAGGTATGCTCTTAAATCATATTACTTTTTAAGTGGTGCATTTGTTCACATGAAAATAAGCTGATGCAATAAATAAAATATTTCCTTCAATAGTATTTCCAGAAGTAAAGAACACATGAAGCATATGCCAGCCAGAACACTGACATTTCTGTACAGAAAACTGGCAAGTACAAACACATAGGACAAACTGATACATGCATTTACATGCTCAGGCTGTGCATGGCAGTGAACTGACTGGCCATGCTGTGCAATCAAACATTACCACACCCACATTAAAAAAGGCAATGCACTGTCATCCTCATTTACACAGGAGGGGTATTCAATGGCATAGGACATCAATGCTAGCAGAGGTGGAAGAGGCATAGGTGGTGTTTATAGTAAGCATGCACACTACGGGGTTTTGTGAGGTGTCAGGGATCATGTCAGTGCAAGGTTGCTGCGGTAGCATTGTCACTTCACAGCAAGAGGTTCTCCGGTTTGATTCTTGTCCAGAGTGCCTTCTGTGTGGAGTCTGCATGTCCTCCCTGCGTTCGTGTGGGTTTCCTCCGGGTGCTCCGGTTTCCTACCACATTACAAAGACATGCATCTAGAGTGCTTCTCCCCGGGCCTCCACTGAAAATTGTCTTCGTTCAAGTTGGACTTTCCCAGTTAACAAATGTTAAATAAATAAATAAATGTTCATCGGTGATGTCATGAAGCTTCCAGGGGTAGAATGCGAGGTCTGTGTAAAATGTGGCCCTGTAGTGTCTAGTCTGGATGTGAATGGTCCAGGGAATGGCAAAGCACCTTTGTTATATGTGCAAGAATGTCATCATGGCTCCTGGTGTGTGCTTCTGGTCAATAGATGCCATGGTCAGTCATAGGTCAATGTTGGTTATGGAATATCTACAGTGAGCTGATGTTGAACTGTGGGACCCTGAATGGAAATGCCCATTGGGGTGTGTCCACAGAGGATGCAGTATATGTTGCCCACATCTATGTGATTGTTCATGACTAGGGATGGAGGCTATAATGAAGCCAGATAAGTGTTGGCCATGGCCTTGTGAGCATGTGTACCTAAATGCGAAGGACAGAATAGATCCAGGTGGGTATTGGCAACAACCTAGGAAATGTCTATAGTCAGGAGGAGGCAGTCATAGATAGTGTAACCTTGACAGGAAGGGTGTGCCCCCCCTTTGAGCTAGGTGGCTATGTACACTGTAGTATGCAACCATCACCGGCATTGGCTATAGTAACCAGTTCCTAGCAGTCACAGGGATGCACTAATGGCTGCTTCACGGGCTTATGTTTCCCATATTTCATTCTGCATTCTCTGCAATGGTTAAAGGACTTCATGTAGGAAAATGAACAGCTCTGATAATGACTGAATAGCAACTGTTTGCCCTCTGATGACAGGCATGCACATCTGCTGAATGCTGACAAGGTAACATCCATGTCATGGAATAATCACACCTCAGAATACCAATGGCTACCAACATGCCTCTCTCCTGTGACATGTTTGCGCACCTTCAAGGTGGCATGCCCCTCTGATGCTGTATTGTAAGGGGCTCATACAAATGTGACATATTGCATTAATCAGAGGTGATGTGGAAGGTTCATCTTGGACTTTGCAGTTTCTTCAGCTGAGGGAGAGGGGAGTGTTTCCCCCCTCTGTCAGCGTTGCTGACAGGCTATTGTATATTCAGACTCTGGCATGTACATGAAGGCATTAATGTGAGCCTCTAGACAGACACTGACATCAGGCATGTGTTGGTTTATGCTGCTGGATTCTATCCCAATGAAACTTCTGAATGAATGCAGATAACATGCCAGTGTGCAAGGCAGCACATGTGTGACTCTATCATCATGCATCACATAGACTGCTGCATGCAGCTATATGCATGACCTAAGAGCACGCATGCACCTCGATATGCAGGTTATCTCCATTACAGGCTTGATGCCCCCGGGGGTCAGAAATGTGGAATGAGTAAATAAACTGTTCAGCGGTGCTAGGCAATATCCTATTGGAATAGCATAATGCTGCTGGAATGGCATATACCACTACTCACTGTACCAAGTGAGTAGTGGCATATACCACTACTCACTTGGTACAGCTCTCACAGACACTTGGTCAGTCATAGTTTGTGGTGCAGTTGCTCTCAGCTACAGCCCTGATATTCCTGGGTGACATTGATTCAGGTGATCATATGGATGCACAGAACAATGATGTGCTAGGCAATGTATTACTTGAATGGCATTTGCTATAATTCACCTGGGGCATCCTCAACAGCCACCTGGGCAGTCCATATTTGCCTGAATCTCACATCATATTCACCAGCAGGTATCAGTGTTGTCTTTGTCACTGCTGAGGGATAGTAGGAACTCTAGAGTGTCTCTGAGATGCTGCTATGTTGATGCTTCAGCATTGGTTGCTGTCCTGTTTGTGGCTATGTCCTGCACCTTGGGCTTGGCATGGATGTCATGTTAGTGATCTAGCATTGTACCAGCACCAATTGTGACTACTCACTCACATTGATGTATCATAATATTTTTTTCCCCACCTTGTCCTAGAAGGCCTTATCTACTTCACCCATATTTAGGATTCTCCTGTCATGTGTGTTTAGGACCTGCAACAGCAACTCCATTTTCAGTGGGGTGAACTTTTCCAGGTGCTGACATTCTTTTGGTGTAATGATATTCCAGGTACAACTGTGGGTACACACATGTATCAGTGTGCATATGTAGGACTGTCCATGTTAAATAACACATGACACCTCAATGCCTGCAGTTCCCCTGTGCTCAGTGCTGTGAAATTCATTTCCTGACACTGTGCCATAGTGTGACAGCACTAGGCATGTGTGCCATATGTGCTGTCCCTCTTCCCCAGTGTTACCCGCACACAGTGTGTGTGTATGTGGCCATTGCACTATAGAAACAGGATGCATATTATCTTTCCCTGCTGTCTGTGCAGTTATACAGTACTGTGAAGCCATTCACACAGCAGGACTGACTGTGGCTCACCCTGCCTACTTCCTGTGCCCAAACTGAATGTCCCTCAACAGGCCTGCAAGCTGGTCTGTTCCCTGTGCTATGGCTGTTTGCTAACCCCTCCACAGGATGTAACCTGTTCTGCCTGTTTCCTGTGTCCATGTTGGTTAAACTATTCTCAAGACCACAACCTGCCCTGCCTGTTCCTCTGTGCCTGTTTTGCTTAAGTCCCCCACATTTTGTCAGACCATGTGTGGGGCTTTCCTGCATCCTGGAGCAGTCACTGTAATGGAGGTGCATCACCAGTAATTGTGTCTGCTTGACACTCCCTTCTGTGACAGTATACTTAGATAGCCACTTTCTTCAGTATTCAGTGCTCCACACTGTAACATCATCTCCCTCAAAATGGTGACCACATGTTTTATCTTGTAGTAGAAGGGCTTATGGTGCAGCAATTATGCTAACAATGGGATTTATTGTGAGTGTAGCTGAACTGTGAGTTATCAGTCCTATTGTATGCTATGAGATCTGATCTGGCTGTTGCACAAACACTGAGGTCAATAAAGCTATGCATGGCCATGGAGTGTGGCTATCTATTAAACTCCTGCATCATACTAAGGAACATAGTGGTTTTGCTACCCAGTTGCCCATTCTGGCCATGTTTGTGGATGTCAGTCACACGGGGTGTATGTGCCTGTGAAGCCTGGTCTTTTGCCCTCCCCAATGCTACTCACTGTGTACAGAATGCTGTCATAGATGGGCATTACACTGCTGTGCTGCTTGTTGATGTATGTCTCATGGAATCTGCAACATACAGTATTGCACTCCAGCTATCATTTCCACTCATGGACCTGACCTGGTGAGTAGATATGGTCAGCAGGATCTGAGTCAAACAGAGCTCCCACCATATGGTGCAGCAGTGAGACCAACATCTTTTTACACCTGCTGCACATGAGGCATAGAGATAACGTGCTGGAGGACAATGAAAATCCTTGTTGAAGGTGGATATGTGGGATGTGCTAACAAGGGCAGTGCATGATGCCACAGGCATCCCTTGCTACAATGAGCAGTACCAGCATAAATGTTGTGAAATGTGGAGGCACAATCATGAGCTTCTTTGTCAATTAAAAACCAGAGGTCAGGGAGAGAAGCTGCCTCTTTATTACTGTTAGTTTCTGTTTTGGCTGAGTCATTTATAGTAAGCATGAATTTGTAGGTATGCCTGCTTTCTACTGTCATGGGTATGCTGTGCTATTCCTGTTTGCAGAGAAAGACAAAATAGCAGTGAATAGGCTAGCCTGCTGGAAGAGTTAGGATAGACTTTTCAAGCAGTGAGTTAAGTCTACTATATTGCTCCATAACTATATTTGTGCTTATCCTGTTTGCCACAGCAGGGAGAATTGTCATTTTGCTTTGCATTTCACTACTTTATCATTGTCTGCTTTTTCCAGTGGCACTGCAGAGTAGCATTTCTTATCAATTTTACTATCCTAATATCCTAAACTGTGCCAGTTATCCTTGCATTTCCCATATGTATAATACTGCACTAAATTTGTGTACCCCAGCAATCAGTTTTTTTTCTTTTGATTTAAACATCATTTAGTTGTTCATTGCTTATAGGGATTGCTAGTTTTCAGCCATGTTATCTGTGCTGCTGTTCGACACTGTGGTAGGCACCCTTTGCATTTGCAACATGTATAACTGTACTGAACTCTTTCATCGTAGCAGTGACATTTTTTTCTTTTGATTGTTTAACCGTTGCTTAGTGGTTCATTGGTTATTCAGACTGATAGTTTTTAGCCATGTTATCTATGCTACTGTCTTAAGTGTACCAGTTATAACCAGCTTTTGCCATGATGTGTATGACAACTGCATGTAAACTTTTCCCCGCAGCAGTGAGCATTTATTTTTAGTTTAATAATTTCACCATTATTTTGTTGTTCATTAGCTATGGACACTGGCTTTCATCCATATACCAGGGTATTGTCCAGCACACCACTGACAGACTGCTGAATATCTCCTACTCATCTAAAATCATGTCAGTATGTTTTCGTCAGTGCTTTACCTTGTGCTGACTGCTGTAAAGTGTGCCACATCTCACTGACCTTTGTATTTGTGTCTTGTTCTATTCTCTTTCAAAGTTTTGTTTTAATTATATTGCTTTCTTGTTTTGATTTTCTCCAATTATTTCTATTTTTTTCTGCAGGATTAGCAAAAGAGCAGGAAGCTTTGAAGCAGCACACAACAGTCATGCCACAGACTGCTGGGTCCCCAGCAGTTCTCAGGCCTCTCAATCTGCACATTGATGAAGGTCAACCTGTGCTAGGTGACCTGGAAGACTCACTGGGGGACTACAGTGCTGCTTCTCAAATGGGTGGCATAGTCCATTATGGGGTGGCTGTGGGTTGCCCTCCTACATCACCCTGCATGAGTTTCAGTGGTTGGTGAGGACCAGGGTGGACTGGTGGCAAGATATCCTCATTGTCATTCTGGAGCTCCTCGTCAAGCAACTAGTAGAGTTGTGTAGCTGCCTGTTACCTACAACTGGGCTATCAGCAGTGGCAACTGCCCCTGCCTGATGCTGGCCAAGGAGATGACTGACTTCTGGATGGGTTCCCTATTGGGACAGCTTGGCAGGCTATTTTCATCCCACATTATCCCCCATCATGGTGTTCTCTTACACTGTATGCCACCCCCCGTGTCTCCAGTCCTTGGCATCATCATTAATTGTCCATTCTCAGTCCATCTGCATAGTTCCATTGTGGCTCCTCCTTTTCTATCAGTACCTACTCTGTCAGTCTTTGTATGTGTTATATGATTGTGTGTCTGGTCATGCTGCTACCCCTATACTCTCATTCATTCCCACTCCTTCTGCATGCTGCCTTTCTCCTCCAACATTCTTTTAGAAAAATAAAAAGTGGCACTTGTCATACCCCCCCAAAAATACCGTACGTCCCCCAACCCACACCACTCTTCCGTTTGTCCTTCTGTACATTCCAGTGCTTGCTCTTCTCCTTTTCTGACTGTCCAATCACCCAGTTTTATTTTCATTTATAAAATAAAACTAATGGACATTTTTCTGTGCAGCCCTACTATGGGTTCCCTGGTAAGCCTATTCTGTACTGAGCATAACACACACATATATCGTGTTGGGCATGGTACCTGCATGCCAATGCTGTTGGGTCACATGACCCCTCATACCATGGCCCACTCATTTTTGTGGTGACTGTCATTTTCGTGACTGCATTGCTTCATTATACAACACAGTCCCAGGTATGTCCACAATATCTCACAACTTATTATGCGTAATCCTCTTTGAGCCACATCATGCTACCTCCGCTGAGTTATTTATCACAACACTGTTGCATTATGATTCTTTCTGAATGTTCCCATATATTAGCATTAGTCATTTAATTATGAATCTGTGTTGATGGTCTAAAATCTACCAAGAGAGATGCATGGATTGAAGAGTATATATGTCTGAAATTCGTTCATGGTTTTTATTCTGTAGGTGGGAAGCCCCGCTGTACTCTCCAGTCCTACACCCCTACACCAGATATCACACAGCCTTGGGGATAAATGGGGATAAAATTTGGTTTTCTGTAAGCTCTTTCTCTAAACTTCAACACTGAAATGGAGAATGAGTGCTTGTGGTATTGCCTTTCCATAAAAATGTTATTTGAATGCATGGGATGTTTAACATGTCTAATGCTTTATTTATTTTATTTATTTATTACATTTTTTTACCGAGAAATTCTGACTGGACACAGGTCCTTTTTCAGCAGAGGCCCGGGGAGAAAAGCTCCACAGAATAACATGGTAGATAGTAAACAATAACAATCAAGGTATGTATGCAGTAGAGGTGATCATGACATGGAGAAATACAGGACCAAATTAGGTACAATTGAGTAGTAAGCTCTAATTACAACACTGAGAAATAAGAAGTAAAAACACAGTGCTACAAATTTTCTAAACAGTAACTAGATATCAGTAACAGACTAAATGATTAACTAAATCTTGGAAGGATTAACACGCAGTGAGTAATCTTCAGTTCAGTTTTATAGTGATAGAGGGGATACTCTATCTAAATCTGGGAAAGGAGAGAAGGGTTGAAGGGGGGTGGGGGTTATTAATCAGGGTTTGGACAAGGACAAAGCCAGTGAGAATTTAGGTAAGATTTAATTTATCTGACACTTTTAATATAGGTTTATGAGTTTCAGTGTAGTCTGTTTTACTTTTCTGTTTTCAGTATTTTGGTTTTTAGTCACTTGACATTCAGCAAGGTGACAGAGAACCCAAGTTCTTTGACTTTTCCCACCCATCACTTTCATTCAGGAGGCCTTTGAATGCCAACCATCTGCTTGTTGTTGTAAAGTGAAACTTGACTCTGTACTCATAAACTCCTTCTGAGCCAGTTCTGCTTCTAGAAAATAATTGCATAAGACTATTCAGCAAAATTGCCAACAGCTATTGTTTGAGTATTTCTGTCTAACCTGAGTGAGCTATCCATTTTCATTTGATGATTACCTTCAGGACTCCTTCTTCTAATGGTATTATTGTGTACTCTCCTTCCATTCTTACTCATTACACCAGTATATGACATTTCATCTATTTCTTCTCATAGAAACAAAAATGTTTCTTTCTGTAGTTATTCCTTTTCTTGTCTCCATATATGCCTCCCTTTGAAGTCTTCTCCTTTCCCTGTAGTTTTCTTTTCCTTTTTAGGCTTATGATCATGCTCTGGTCTTATCCATTCCATGTGCATACTTGAAAAATGGCTTTTACCGGTTTCTTACCACTTCCTTTTATTTATTTATTTATTTGTTCAGAGGCAAGGATCTTCTGGATCTGCTAATTTCAGGATCCATGCACTCTTACTGCTTAGTGAAGATTACAATTCACTAACCCCCCCCCCTCACATACCTTATTAACAACTGGATGGAGTGGTCTGTATGGCAACAATCTTGGAACTGCCATATTGCAGATGCTAAGCCTGTATTTTTAATTTAGAGCTCAACATGTCCTTGTGAATTAAGGTGGAGTGCTGTCAAGCACACTATCACATGGGGTTCCACTATTACATCTTAAATCATACCACCTTAAAACACAAATGCTCTGCTCTAACAGCTCGAAACTGATTTTTTGATTACACATATGAATATGATCTAAGCACCAGTACTCACATCAAAGTAAGGCTTGTGCAATTATACCAACCAAAAATTAAGTCAAACTTTTTTGCAGTTGAGTCAAGTTACCCTGTACTCTTCCTTTTGCAAGGCTTCATTTTCATCCCCTTTATTATTCTCACTTAGAGGCTGTTCCACTTTGGAAAAACAGTGATCAATTAAAACTTAAAAACTTACCTCACTGCTTCTCCATGTTGCTACAGTCCTGTTCATGTAAAACAGTACAATTTAAGCCCACAAATGTAGCTACAACATGTAGTTAGCAAGCAAGTATGAGGAAACAATATCCTGAGTGAACATGACGGAGTAGATATATAACATACATTTCAAACTCTAGCACACAAAGGGAAAATATTATGTAACTGCCACTGTACATAAGAAAACTGTTGGGTGACTGTCACTAATGTTTGTCAGTAACATTTTTTCTACTTGCATTACTGGCTTGATAGTCTCCATCAGAAGATGAGCTTGCAGTGGCTGGGTCCCACCCTGACTCTCTTAAAGTAGACAACTGAGTTGACTATAGGCCATTTTGTCCCCTCATCTTGGCTGCCTCTCCTAGACCCTGGATAGCAGTCTAACATGGATGACCAGCAGAGTTGCTAGATACCCTCCCATTGCACCTGGAGCTCCGCGTTTCCCTTTCCTTGCTGTCTGCACTATTTAGTGCTCTAAATATGCTTCTGCATACCTAGTTACATTCTCAACTTCTTCTTGTTTCTCCTGAAACACCTGCCATTTGTTCTCAGTCTGTATTATCTCTGTGTTTCATTAGTATTATCTATATCTGAGCAAAGTTCTGCAAACTGCTTTACGAAAGGTATCTGGGTGCACTACAGAGGGATTTTACAAGAATCTGTTGGGGTTGCTTGTTGTATTTTACCAGACCAAATAACTTCTAGAAGAACTTCTCTGAACATCACACTCTGGTGGGATTTAGCAAAATGTGGATTTACTGAAATTGTCAGTCATAGAGATGTCTTGCCCTTTGCTGTACTGCAACACACATAGGACATTAAATGGCTCCATCTAAACTTTCCGTTCATGAACTTTACTGAGATGCCAGATTAGCAAATCCATAGCTAGTCTGTTCGTTAATACAGACAATGTTGTTGTTGTTGCCTTTCGGCTTTTCCCAGTTAGGGGTCGCCACAGCGAAACCCCGGTCCGCTAATGATTGGCAGTAGATTTTCACGGTGCCGAGTTGCCAGCTCGACGCCCAACCTTCAACGAAGGCATGCCCATTCACGCATGTCTTTTGGAATGCCACATGACCCGCGGGGAGGACATGCAGACTCCACACAGAAGGCACTCCCTGCACACTAGCTGAGAATCGAACGGGAGAACCTCTTGCTGTGAGGCAACAATGTTACTGCTGCACCACCATGGTAATTATGTTAATACAGACAATAACGATGGAAATTCATCTGAAATTGTAAAAAAAAATATTTTTGCTAGTATGAAATACACCAATATTTGATTTCACCTTTAGAGGTTGTTATATAGGTAAGTAATAATATTTCACTCATATAACACAGTAGTTTAGAAGACAAGATAAAAACAAATTATATTTTAGGAAAACTCATTAGCTGGCTTGTGCAGTTGTACAGGGGATGAGCACTCTGCTATGCCATGGATGAATTTGCTTCAGCAAGTGAACTTGATTTGTTGGTCCAGTTGTGGTGGTGCCATAAAGAAGCCATACGACAGCGTTCCCTTTCCTGTGTACAGTGCTGGGCCATGCTTCTGAAATGATGACTTGTGATGGAGTCCAGAAGACTAGTAATTTTGCAAGTTTACCTAATCCGTTAGCACTGATTGCACTCTTGACTTGTATGCATGATGACTCAGCATGTGCACAAAACATTGAAGCTAATCAGCTGCTCTCCGTAACAATTCTAAGAAAGTGGTTAGCTATAATGAAATAAAATATTCTAGCACCTTCTGGCTGTCAATGATAATTGCCACGCAGATCAGCAGCAAAACTGGTAGTCCTGACAGAAGCAGTATGGGTTTGTATCACAACACCAGGAGAGTCAACGTTCCAAAGGGGCATAGAAATGTACAGAGAGAGCCTGGTAGAAAACGAGTACACATAGTTATGTCATGAAATCTACATACCTTGAGTAAAAACTTTTCTACAGGCCACCAAACATGACTTAAAAAAAACAAAAAAAATGAACTAGAGTGGAAAAAATGCAAGCAGAAAATGGCTAAACAGTTACTTACATAGGTCACTTAACTTTTTAGCTGTACTCTACACAGGGCACTTAATTTTTAGCCATTTTCTACTTGTACCTGCTACAACAATCTTAGCAGAAGTGAGTGCAGCAGCATTTACCAACAGTGTACTTGTTCAAGTTGCTGTGGACTAGAACACCATGTGGACTTCAACTACAGTAGTAGAGTTTCCCTTACTGTGGCTTAAGTCCATCTTCAAGAAGACCGGGTTTGAACCATCAAGGAGAAACAAGGTATCAGTGTGTGAAAGTAAAACCTTTGTGTGTGTGTGTGTGTGTGTGTGTGTGTGTGTGTGTGTGTGTGTGTGTGCGCGCGCACGTGTGTATGAATGCGTATGCATTTCTGATATATATTTATATATATATATATATTCATATATATATATGTGTGTGTGTGTGTGTGTATGTGTGTGTTAAGTCAGTGTGCTTATATAAGTGTGTGTGTTTAAGCAGACATTATAGATTATCTGTTAAATACTTATATATATAACTTTTATATTTGGATGTAAAATACTTCCTCTAACAACAATTACATATCCTATACTAAGATTCAAACATTAGGTAGAAGAACTATTTTACATCAAAACTGTATTAAAAAATAATACATGCAAATAAAAAAATGCAACCCAACTTCTAAGTACAATAATGCCCTCCAGGACATGCATTACAGGGAATAATCAAACTTCTAGGGGTGTGTAGGCACCCCTCCTGTGCCTTTTAGCCTGACAACCCCCATGGGCAGCCCATTATGTCCATGTAACGCCCACACTGTTGGATACAATTGTTTGCTTATTACAGTATACCACCTTTTGAATTTGCAGTAACAAGGTTATTGTATTAATGTAGAAGTTTTTTAATGGTGGTCAGCTCAGTTCTAGATAATGAGGGTAACAGTGACATTTTGTGGAACCAGATAGATGTTAAAGTATGCAACATGCAATTGATTACTAGTGTTTGAGGCTTAGAAAGTCTTTATTTCTATTGCTTTGTGCTATGTGGTTCAGCAGAAGAATGAAATGTTTGACTGCGTGTATTTTTTCCACAAAAATAATGTTACAAATGCCATGGCTGTCCCTGGGTAACTGTACATGTATGTGTTTTCTGAACACACCATTGTTTTAAATGGATGTATAGTTATGTAATTTATTCCCAGTAGAAACGTCAATACAGCAAGCAGATTCAGGATTAGAACCTGAATCCACTAAGCTTAGCTAAAGAAGAAATATATTTAATTTAAGCCACTTGTAGCCAGACATCAAAGAAGCCATGGCTACACATCTCTGACTGTGATGTCATCTTTATAAGGATGCCCTTTAATCTGTAGAATCTGTTTCTTTGATCATTAATATGTTATTTTATGTAATAGTCAATTATATATCAATTGTGAATATAATGCAGTTTTCTTTTTTTCAGGATTTGTTTTGTAGGTCTCCATGTTGACCTGACAGCAACTCTAATAAATTTCGTTTACATTTTGTATGATTTGAATATTCCAACATGGATCTGGAGTCTTTCATCTCACTTTCTGGCAAAAGTCTATACTTCTTCCTTTTTGACCTGTGCTAATAACTCCAAATGATATAAATTAATCAGATCATAATTTAAATGCTTGATTTAAAATATGTGTAGCACTGAGTAGATGGAAATTACATTTTAGGGTACCACCTATGTGTTTTCTACCTCATTGAACTGACCGTATGAAAAAAAAAAGTAATGCGTAATTCGAATCAGAATTCAAGAACATGTAAGATGACAATGTTAAAATGAATCACTTCAGCAGTAAAGCAATGCCATTTAACCCAGGGCATAATGATAAGTCGTATTCAATCAAGTTTTTGTTTTTCACATTTTTCACTTATTGAGCATGCATAGTTCTCTCTCTCTAGCAGTACATACCTGAGTGTAAATCTCAAACTTAGAAGACTTAACTTTTCGGAGATAGCACATAAATGTAATTATTCATAGCCTGCAGAAAGATTTTAATGAGATTACAGCTGAATTATATTGCTGGGAAAAGATTTATATCACTTGCTAATGACATCATTTTATTTCTGTTAGATTTTTCATCTGTAGGGTGTCATATCTTTTCCTTAGCAACAACGACCTGAAACATGATTAGTACTACAGAGTCAGAATGCTGACATGTTAGCGGAGTAATCTCTAGGGAAAAACCTGTCAAGATCTCTAACCAAGAAGGAGATCGTACCTTTGTAATTGGTATTTATGATTTGATGGATGTCTGGGTCTGATGCTAAAAGTCATGTACCAAAGAACAGAAATTAGACCTTCAGCTGTTAACTTGCAAGCTGCTTTTTGATGTCTGTCCCCGTTTTCGCACAGCTTGTGGCAGTACTAACTATAGTTATGATCGCTTCTCTGTAGTAACTTGTCAGTTAGTCGTGCTTGCTTTAAGATGCAATATTATATGCTAGAAATGCTGAGTAGAAAAAGGTTGCACATTTCATGCTTGTTTCTAAGCAAAGGCCAGGAAAAAGTGGCACATAATAACGAATAAGAACAGCAGCCATATTCGAGGGTCACTTGTATGCAAGGTATAAAGAAATGCAAGCAAGAAATGTCAGAAAGATAATACAAATGCAAGTAAAATGGAGCAATGCCTTTACCTCCACTGTATAACTAAATATGTGCGAGTGAATCTGTACATCTGTGGGACCATCATTCTGTTTAATCAAGTGCCTGGTTGAAAAACTCAGACAAAGCTCCCTGAAGCCGAATGAACAAAACATAATCCCGGTGTAATTATGTGCCAGCCACTTTATATCAAGCGTTACACCCCTACCTCCCCCCACTGCAGTGGCTGTTTAAAGAACAGATGAAGAAAAAGGAACTTCAGGGCTGTAGGTAGGCACAACAGGGAGTCATTTATAAGAGACACTCATATTCCCTATACCCACTCCTGTATTTTAGTTTTGATTATGTTTACCTATTCACTTCAGTAGGTTGTGGTAACAGCATAGTTTACCTGTTGAATAAGGCTTCATGTAAGTAAAGGAGATTTTTTGATAAGGCTGTGACATGTGGTTTTCTACTGTAGTTCTGAGGTAAGTTTTAGCATGTTTTTAATATGTTTACTAATTTTGTGTTATTATTGTTTAGCACAATGAATCATGTTAAGATCTGTAATGACTGTAATTTAGTTTTATGCATTAATTAATTTGATATTATGTATTGAAGATATTTATATTCAGATCCATTTTTGCTGGGAATGCCATTTTATGATTGGCTGGTAGCAACTGTGATTTTTTTTCTTTCTTTTTTTGAAAGTTTGTGGTGCTGCGGTAGCATTGTCGCCTCACAACAAGACATTGTCCCGTTCGATTCTCAGCTAGAGCATCTTCTGTGTGGAGGCATGCGTGAATGGGCATGCCTTCATTGAAGGTTGTGCATCAGGGCTGGTAACTCGGCATGTAAAAATCCACTACCAAACATTAGCAGGCTGGAGTTCCGCTGTGGCGACCCCTAACCGGGATAAGCCGAAAGACACAACATTTTAATTATTTCATTCCAAGTTTTAGAAATTTCACTTCTAGAGTTTCAATTTATGTAGGTGAAATTATTTTTATGTGGTTTGCTTGTATAGTTTTTGTGTATGTAGTGTGTAAAATTTACTTTTTTGTTAAGGGGACTCAAATTGTAGTGACTGGTTATGTAGATAAAGTGATGAATGCACAGAGTGGTATAAAGGCTTACTGATATATATATATATATATATATATATATATATATATATATATATATAGGGAGAGAAAGAGAGAGAGCAACGATAAGAAACAATACTGTATTTATACTCTGGTGCATTTTCATAACTTGCCTTTTGTCAACGTCCACATGCTGTGGTATTTGAGAAAACATTAGGGACCTGATTCCAAAAGACTTACTCTTAGTTTAAGTGAACACTTGCACTGAAAGCAGGTGTTGTGAAATCTGTCCCCCGTTGTCAGCCTGTTTATAGATAGACATTACAAAGAAGTAAATCACTTATACTGAGAGCAGGTGTTTTGGAATCTGACCTTAGATTTATTAATATGTATATATATATATATATATATATATAATATTAAGAGTACTCTAAACTTTGTCTGAAAGGTACAAGCTTAATAGAAGCACCCTTTTTAAATAAATTTTCCACAGAGTGCTGATAGAATTATCATAAATTGATGGGGGTCAGCTTGCTGTTATCTCTCTGTATTTAAGACGACTCTCCATTACAGAAAGGAGATGTTATTGTGTACAGTTTAGTATAAGAAACATCCATGAAAGGACAAGGTACAGAACCGCAGATGGAGTGGGGCAGAAACTGTGTGTGTGTGTGTGTGTGTGTGTGTGTGTGTGTGTGTGTGTGTGTGTGTGTGTGTGTGTGTGTGTGTGTGTGTGTGCATATGTGTGTTAGTGTGAATACACCCACATGCATTACAGATAGTTTTGATATGCAGTAATATATGATATTTCCTTAATGCAGACAGAACTACCAGTCATATAAAATGGGCAAGGCTGCTTTCAGCAATCCATGAACTAACCTAGTTCGAGATATAAAGAACAAAGAAACCTGGCCAAAAGACTAATCAATAAAGACAAAAAAGATTTCTATTATAACGCCCCTTCAACACTAAAATCTGACCCAAAAAAATTCTGGAACGCTATCAATCAAATACTTCATCCTGGAAACCCCACATCACCTAACCCCACCCCAGATAAGACACCAGTAGAAACTGCCAACACCTTCAATACTTACTTTGCAGATTCTATAGCCAAACTCAAACAGCTCCCATAAAATGTACCCCCTAAACCCAGATTTGTCTTCTACAACCACCCCTCCCAAAATCTTCTCCCTAAAGCCCATCTCCATGGCATATATCCGAATCCTACTCTCCAAACTAAAACCATGCTCAGTATCTGCGGATAACATCCCATCTTACTTTCTTCAGGCAGCTGCCCACTCCCTAGCCTTTCCCATCTCCATCATCATCAACTGCTCTATCTCTGAATCCAAAGTACCATCTATCTGGAAACAGTTCTACACCTTACCTATCCACAAAGGAGGTAACTCCACTGAAATCTCTAATTTCAGACCCATTGCCATCCTCTCCCCACTGTCAAAAGTTCTAGAAAAATGCATACATACTCAAGTCATGGATTATCTCTCTCAAGAAAACCTCACTCCAACACAACATGGTTTTCGACTTAAACATAGCATCTATACTGCACTTCTATCCTTTCTAAATACTGTTTCCATGGCCAGAGATGACCAAAAACTAATCTCCTGTCTCTTTCTTGATCTCTCAAAATCCTTCAATACTGTCTCTCACACTCTACTATAAAACAAACTGTCTAACCTAAATTTCTCCCCCAAAACAGTGGCATGGTTCAAAAGCTATCTTAAAGATAGGGTCCAATCTGTAAAATGGAGACACTGCCTTATCTACTCTCCTTCCAATACACAAGGGTGTCCCTCAAGGATCCAATCTAGGGCCACTACTTTTCAACATCTTCACAAACCTGCTCTATACCTCCTGTCCTCATTCTTCTATTATTCAATACGTGGATAACTCTACCGTCATAACAATAGCAAACTCCCACTCTGATCTCTTAACAGCTACCCATTCATTCTTTAACTCAGTAGAAACATGGCTCTCAAACAACCAACTCATCCTCAACCCTAAAAAAAACAAAACTCTTACTCTTCCTCCCAAAACCAGCCAACCACATAAAGACCTCTTTTACTATCCTGTCACTCAACAAGACCCCTGTTGTAGTTGAACCTAGCTCAAAACTCCTTGGTATTACAATTGATGACCAACTAAAATACGACCTCCACATAAATAATTTTATCAGGAAAACTCACCTTAAACTAGGTCTACTTTATAGAAATAACAAACTTCTTACTCAGGAAGCAAGAATAGCCCTCATCCATGCCTACCTTCTTCCCTGCTTGACATACTGTTTACAAATCCTTACTAACCTAAACTCCTCTTTGCTCACTAGACTTGAGACTACATACCACAAAGTACCTAGATTTGCAACCCAACAATCCTATAGATCACACCACTGCCTCTCCCACAGAAACTTAAACTGGCTAGAACTGTCCCACCTCCTCCTTCTATCTCAGCTCCAAACAATATACTCAGTTCTTTACCAGCCTTCCTTCTGTCCAGCCTTACACTCAGTCATCTCTCACTATGCTCCAGCAAGAAATCTCTAAAGCTCTTCTCAAGACCTCTTAAAAATCTATAAACCAAAATCTAAATCTGGATGTAACTTATACAGCTACCATCCCTCTATCAAATAGAACAAACTTCCCCTCGAAATTCGAACAAACATGCATCCCAAAACATTTAAACTAACTCTAAAAGAATATTTCAACAGGAAATGGATCTGCCAATGCTCTAACCCTCCTTGAAAACCTCTTTCACCTCTCCATTCAAAGTGTTCCTCTTTCACTATACTTGTATTATATCCTGTTAGTTAAATTAAAATAAATGTTTCTCCTGTTTACTTTCATACTTCTTCCACAAATTGCCATCCTGTAAACTTGTTTTTTAAATGCTACTTGTATAATGTCTGTTATCAAAGACCAAATGTATTATGTATGTACTTGGAGCTTTTCTTTCCGGGCCACTGCTGTAAAAAGGCTTCGGCTCAGTCAGATATACCCGGTCAACAAATGTAAAATAAATAAAAATAAATAAATAAATAAATAACCTGGGACCTGATTCAAAAGGACTTGCTCTTGGTGTAAGTGACCAGTTACACTGAGAGTAGGCTGAGAGCAGGTGCTTTGGAATCTGGCCGCTTTGGTTAAGGGAGTGGGATGAACAAACTATATTATAAACAGGAAGTATTGGTATGATGCAAAACTGTGTTTGCACCTTTTGGGAAAGATTTACTTTTAGCTGTCAAACAGTCTCTGTTCATAGATAGGCCTTATTCTGAAGTAGATCCCTTATAGCAGGTCTTTCAGAATCAGGGCAGACTTGCACTGAGAGCAACTCTTTTGGAGTCTGGCCCCTGATGTGTTTATATTACTGAAAACTCATCTCCCAACTCAAAAATATTCCATGTTGAAGAGGGAGGATTTCTTGAGATAGTTTTGCTAAGTCATTTATTACATAATTTTGAAAGGAAGAAAGGTGTGCTAATGCTCTTAAAACATCATTATAAAGTAAATGATAATCTCCATGACTTTTTTGTAAACTTGTAGCTCAAAGCAGGCCTCCAGATTAGTTAGAGTGAAAGATTTAGAACACATGAGGGATATTTGGAATGCTTCCATTGTGAATTTCATAGCACAGCATTTTTACATGCTCATTCTGATCCTTATGTACTTAATTTTTTTTCTTTTGTATGTCCATCCTGCTGTGGATTTATATTTGGTCGGAATGCTACAATTATTACAAGTGGAAACACACTATGTTCTTATTTAAACACTTTACAACCATATGGACTAAAATGTGAATTGTAGTATATATTCTTACCACAGGCCAATGTATTAATTAATTTATTTCGATTTTATTTAAATTAATTAATGTCATTAACTGAATATAGTTTCCATTTGGTTCCTGTGATTTTTCAAGACTATATACCACTTCCGACTTGTCTTTTTGTCTTTCATGCAACACTGAAGGCATAATGTCAATTATCAATTTTTTGTTTGTCTTAATATTGTATAATAAAGTGGTTGCTTATATATTTAGTCCCATGATTGTCATGGTGCTTTTTTAATAACTATATTAATCTGGAATCAGTATGGTGAAAAAAAGTTTAATTTTCATCAGTAAACAATTTATCAGAAAACAGCCTACAACTTTAATGTGTTTTAACAAGACTGCTGTTAGGGCCAGTCATGTTATAAAACTGTTTTAAGTGAAACATACTCAATAATACTCATAAAAAAATGCAGAAAAAATTTAATTTTTCTACATACAGGTACCATTTCTTCACACACAGCAAAAACATATTCTTTATTATATAAAGCATTTTCTAATCTACCTTGACAAATATTCTACACACATTTTATTGTCAGCCATTCACTCCTCCAATTGTCACATCCATTCTTCCATAACCATATATTTAGAGTTTTCAGCTTGACCAACCCCTTTCTTTGTATCATAACATCCCCAAAACCTTCCTAATCTCTTTCACCTAAAGAAAGCATGTTCAATTGTTTCCTTCCCAACACAGTTAGAAAAAGTACAGTCTGGTTTATTTAAACTTTTGCGATACATCTATGTCTTAACTGGCAAACACCACATGAAATTTCCTATTGCCAGATTATATCCCACCTACGTACATCTACTCTTCATACAGTCTTTGACAGCTAAAAGTAAATCTTCCCCAAAAGGCACAAACACAGCTTTGCATACTACCATGTCTTACTGTCTATAACATATTTTGTCCGTCCCCCTACCTTAACCACATTTTTGCTTCACGATATTCGTACCACAGTTTAGCCGGTCATTTTCTTCTTGTTTTCTTCACTACTTTTTGCTGTGAGTCCTGTGACCCCTTATAATGGTGATCTAAGGACCTCTGCATTCACATCCTTACTTACCGTATTAAGACAAATTATAAAAAAAACAAAATGTACGGAAACAAACTATATTATATTAATCCTACATACAGAATGGGCAAACTGTACATCAGCACCCTGATGGGAGTACAGTATTAATGTACAAGTAATGGCTGCTGAAAAACAAGTCCTCTGCTTCACGGCAACATGCTGCTGTGGAGCAGGGACTGAGAAAAAACAAACAGCTGCCATTGCTTTACACTCACTAAACAGCACTTTTGCTGTTTAGTGAGTGTAAAATGTAAAAAAAAAGAAGTCAATTTAAAAAAAAAAATGTGTGTCTGTTTTTATGTCTGTGTTTGAGTGTATGCATGCATGTCAGTGAAAGTGAGAGCGAGCGAGCCGTTATTTTACACTTGGGAAGCAACGCTTTTGTTGTTTAGTGAGTGCAAAATAAAAAAAGAAAAAAATTAAAATAAAGCATGTATGTGAGAGTGTATGCATATATGAGAGTAAGAGATCGAGTGAAACAGAAAAGCAGTGTTCATGTATGTGTGTTTATGTTTCTGTCTGCATGTGTGAGTGAATGCATGCATGAAAGCAGAAGAAACTGTGTGTGTGTGTGTGTGTGTGTGTGTGTGTGTGTGTGTGTGTGTGTGTGTGTGTGTGTGTGTGTGTGTGTGTGTGTGTGTGTGTGTGTGCATGACAAACAGGGAGAGAGAAAGTGTGAAAGTGATCTAGCGATCCCCTGTCAGCAGCAGTTTTGCGTACCTCTTGACCTCAGACATAGTTCTCAACCTATTAGCATCTGGACAAAGTCTGACATAATGAGGAGACAAATGCTAAGAAATAGGGACACATTTTAAATATTGCTCCTATAAACTTCGAAAGTTGCTAGAATAACAGAATTTGTGTTAGCATGTATTTTGTAAAGGATATGAAATCTGAAACTCAAATTCATGTCATTACTTAGTGGTTTGTCAAAAACACACTTTTTATGAGGAACAGAATGAAAATATGAGGCAAAAGCTGGGCATTCTGCAAAGATATGTACAGTTGAGAGGTATGCTCTTAGATCAACGTATCTGGATAAGCCTAACATAAATGGGACAAAGGCTGAAAATAGGCCTTATAACACCCCTGGGTGAGTGTTAATTACACATTAACATGCATCCCCTGTCGGGCATTATTGCTTGCTTATTCTCATTCTTGTGCTGCATACAAAATCTGTCTCTTAGCTGGATTTTACCTTCATCCCCATAAATTCACTTTATGTCTAAATGATAATTCAAAAGCTTTCCATTTACTAACAATTGGCATCCTATTGAAATACTGGCAGGTGTGACCTCGAGTGCTGACATACCAAAAAAAAAAAAATTGAAAATGCAGGAGAATAGAGAATGTCAAACATGGCTCTTCTCCTTTAAACTTGTTTTTTTGCAAGGGCTACACCCCTAATGTGGGAAGCAAGGCCCCTACACCCCCAAACGTATATATACCAGCTACGTGATCTCATACCTCTGAGAAAAGGGAATATTCTGAGAAATGGCTGTCTCAGACTTAATATATGTAAGTCCATTTTTTCAACCATTCAGTCTCAGTACTTTGGGACTCACTCAAGTGGTCCTGACATTTGAAATTATTATCCTAAAAACATCTTTTAATTCCCTGTGTAATCTTTTCCAGCATTTCTGTGTTTCTTTCTGTAACTGCAAATGAATTACCAAAATATCTAACAAACTATGTACAGTGCTGATTTCTCCAGTCTTATCTGCCTTACCAAATCCCTTACCTCACTTAACAGTTCTGCCTTATTCACTTCCTATAGTAATAGAAATGTAAAACTCACTATAATAGGAAGCAAAATATTCTCCCTGTCTTGTAAACTACACCTAAACTCTCCTGGTTCTTCCTTAAATTGTCCCACTATATGATTCATTGTCAATGCAACCTAATTGGACCCAACAGACACCCTTTAAAGACTTTATCTCCTAATTCACATTTAAACAATGGTTTTACCCAACTTTACTATTCACTTGTGATATTAAACTGTCCTCAGCAGGTCTATATTAGATTGCCAAAATGGTATTACAGCGAATGCCGTTTCAGCGACTCATAAACAGAGAAATCTGAAAACAGTGAATGCTCAGGTCAGTGATTTTTTTCCTAGGGAAAAAATTGCTTAGCCTGAGCCGTGACATTGCCTTTTACCCCACTGTCGTGCGATGTTGGAGTTGGTATATTTAGTTAGGGTGTGTGCGTGTGGGGGGGCACAGCCCCCTACATTGGGGGTGTGTGGGGGTGAAGCCCCCCACTTTGTAATGTTTTAACAAGTGTGATGTGTATTGTTGGTTCGCTGTTTTTAGATTTCTCTATTTATGTGTCATCGAAATGGCATTTGCTGTAATGCTGTTTCGACAATCTAATATAGACCCATCCTTAACACCATACTGTGCGACCAGCTTCATTTGGACTCATGTCATGACAATGGAATCACAGGGGAGGAGCCAATGAGCTCGATATGGCTCCAGAGCCACAGGTTGCAGACCTCTGACCTAAAGTAAGACTGATAGGATATGTTTCTTCTCTTTTATCTACAAGTAACACAAAATTCCATATTATAGATTTATTATTTCAGAGCTTCATACCTTATGGAACACTCAACCTCATTTAGGTAGGAAGGTTTCTGAGCATGGAAACTGGAATTCACTTGTGTTTTTGTGACATATTTATGTTTACCTGAGATAATCTGGAAGTCTTTTAAGCTTTTCAGGGTACCAGTTTACAGTTACGGCCTATGCTTCAAGAGAAGAAATGGACTATGGGCTTGGATTTTTTACATGGTTGAGTACAATCTGTTGTGGTTAAAGTTTAGAAAGGTGATAAGCCACATAATGACTTTGCTTAGTAATCAAAAGGCAGATTTCAGGCCAGTGATGATATTAAAACAGCCTTTGTATTAGACAAACTTTCTCATAGGTTCATAGGTTCATAGGTTCATACTAGGCTATCTGCCCTAGGGCATTTATAAGCCTAGCCAGAGTGTGTTTGGCTTTCGCCACCCATTTTAAATTAATTTTGCTATGCCCTTTTTCGAGGTTAGTATACTGTGCCTCTGTCTAACAGTGACACAGAAGTGATACCCGGGGTAAACCTACGATCTCCCATCCACTCATCAACATTCCTCTTGAAGAGAGTCAATGAGGGACTCTGCCTAACCTGGACTGGGATTTTATTCCAGAGTGAAGGGAGCCTCTGGGTTATGAATCTGTCCCTCCAGCATGTCCTATTTATTTCAGTGCTGAGGTTCAAGTCTCTTGAGTGCGTAGCTCAATGGGATTTGGATTTTCTGAGGTGCAGCATGTCCATTAATTCCGGGTTGGACATGGCTTTATACGTCAGGCACAGATCACCTCTGAGCAGGCGGTATGCCACTGAGTAGAGCTGGAGTTTCTTTAACCGGGCAGCATATGGCATCTGTTTGAGCCCTTTAATCCTCTTGGTGAGGTACTTTTGGGGTCTTTCCAGTTGCTTCAGGTGTCTGGTAAGGTACATCCCAAAAGGGGCATTGTACTCAATTATGGGCCTGATGAGGGACGAGTAAAGAGGTACGATGACCTCCCCTGATCTAGATGTGAATCCCTTCATGATTAGGTGGGCTATATAAAATGTTTTTCTAACCACTTTGGCCATGTGGTTGTCAAATGAGAGATTGCTATCAACTTGGGTCCCCAGGTCCCTAATTAATTCTTCTGTACTTAATGGATTACCACCTATGTGGTAATTTGTGGGCACTTTGTTTTTGCCAAAGGGGATGACTATACACTTTTTGGCGTTTAGCTTGAGGCCATGGCTCTGGCACCAGTTGTCTGTTTCTATGAGGCCCTTTTGGAGGATGCTTGTGTCGGCTGGAGAGTCAATTATGGTGCCCAGTTTGCAGTCATCTGCGAACTTGGTCAGCCACAGTCCTTCCATGTTGGCCTGTACCTCCGAGAAATATATACAGAACAAGAAAGGTTCCAGGACTGAGCCTTGTGGGACGCCACTTGTAACTGGTTTGGAGTCTGACATGGCTCCAGCAATTCTAACCATGTGGGTTCTGTCCTTGAGCCAGTTTGCAAGCCATCTAGTGACATAGGGGCTTATATTTAAGCTGGTGAGCTTATCTATAATGCCAGAGTGGGGTATTGTATCGAAGGCTTTTGCGAGGTCCAGGTAGGCTGTGTGGACCACCTTCATCTCGTCAATGGCCTTGGTGACTATTTCAAAGAAATCGACCAGGTTTAAGAGGCAGGATCTGCCCTTAACAAAGCTGAACTGGGTAGGATCCAGTGTCTGTAGGTCCCCAATATCTTTATTTATGAGGTCCATGATGATCCTTTCCATAGCTTTGCAGACCAAGCTAGTCAGGCTTATGGGGCGATAGTTTCCAGGATCCGTTGAGGCACCACCTTTGTGGAGAGGGACCACTGTTGCTGTACGCCAGTCTTTGGGTACATATCCTGTAGTAAGGCTGAGACTGAACAGTAGTTTTATGTTTGGGTTTAGCTCTTCTTGGAGTTCATGTAGGACGCAGCCCGGGGCACCGTCTGGTCCCACTGATGCTGTGTTTTTTGCTTTAGAGAGGGCGGCTCTTACCTGAGCATCTGAGATGTCAGGGGGGCAGCACTCTGCTGGGATAGATATTTGCCCTTTTGGTGGGGAGGGAGTTTGCGCTGAACCTGTCAGCTAGGATGTTGGCAATGTCTGTGGGTTCGGTGTATTTGTTGTCATTTTGGGCTAATTCTGAGCATATCTGGGAATTCACACCTAGGTTCCTAACATAACTAAAGAAAGCCTTGTGATTATCCTTAGTGTCCTGTGCAATTTTTCTCTCAAAGCTGGCCTTAGACGATTTTATGAGTGCCCGTAGTTTTTTGCTAATACTGATCAGAGATGCCTTCCCTTTTTGGGATTTTGCTCTATCATGTAGTAGCTTCCTCCTTCTATTGTATAGTTTGTTTATGGCTGGGGTCCACCAGACAGGATGTCTGCCTTTGGAGGATTGGGTATTGGTTTTATTTGGGATTGCATGATCCATGCATTCCTGAAGGTGTTCATAGAATGCGTTTATAAAGGATTCTGCGGTCTGGGCCGTATTTTCCACAGGCCCGGGGGCTTTGAAGGATTCCACCTCAGTTTTGAGGAGTGTGAAATTTGCTTTAGAGAAGTTTTTCACTGTGGTTTTCTGGGCAGGGGGTGGGGTCAGGATGTGAATATCCAGTGAGATTAGTTTATGGTCTGATCTTATTAGTGAGGGATACACTTCTGGTCTGGAGCATAGAGTCCCCATGTTGGTGATGATCAGGTACAGTATGTTTTTCCCCCTCTTGTGGGAGTGGTAACAAGTTGTTCCATAGCATTTGAGTTTATAAATTCTTGGAACCTTTGGGCTAGGGTGTTGGAGCTAGAGTAATGCTCCCAGTCTATGTTTGAGTAGTTGAAGTCGCCCAATATAATGGTGTTTGGAGAGACCTTCATATTTTCCAGTGTTCTCAGGAAGGCCGAGTGGGGTTCCTGGGTTTGGAAGGGTGGTCTGTAGCAGGCTATAAACTGGAAGGCAGTTTTACCCACTGTTAGTTGCACATGGATAGTCTCTGATGCTTCGTGCTGTGCCACCAACCTGGAGGTGTGGGTATCTTTGACGAATATTGATACTCCTCCTCCTTTTGTTGTTCGGTCCAAGTTTTGGGGCCGAAAAGCATGGTATGAGGTCTAACCTGGTAGTGCTGGGGTGCTCTCGGGAGCCTTGAACCAGGTTTCTGTTACTGCACAGATATCGATGTTCTCCATGCTAAGGAGAGTTTCGAGTGCGTGCATCTTGAGGTTTAGACTTCTGGCATTGAGTAGCATTACTCTTAGTTTCTTATCCCTTGTGATACCTATGGAAGTGGGTTTGTCTTTTGAGCTTTGCCTAAAAAAGGCACTATGGGGGTGGCAAGAGCCTTTGCCAATATCCAAAAGCCCAGGGGTGACAAGTGCAAGCCGTCCCTAGTGAAGCATCGTGGCTTGTCGAGCATGTCATCCCAGGCTGACAGGCATTGGATCCCCTTTGAATGACACCAATACTTAAGCCAATTGTTGAAATTGATCATCTTGTCTTCATATTGTGGCATCATTCTTGGTGAGGGTAAGATGCTACTCAAGGTCAGGGTCATACCTGCCTGGGCTACATGCTCAGAGAGCTCTTCTATGTCTCTTATCATGTAGTCCAGGGAGGTACGTCTCAGGTCATTCACACCAGCATGGACAATGACTGAGTCATATTTGTACTTGCCTTGGAGTGACCTGAGTGCTTGTGTTATGTGGCGGATCCTAGCGCCCAACAGGCAGCTCACCGTGACCTTCTCCTTGTTCAGCCTGGTGAGCGGGATGTCAGTGTGCCTGACGATAGAGTCACCTATTACAAGTGTATCAGGTGTGTTGTTTAGCCATAAGGGCTGTGACTGTTCGGCACACTGGCTTTGTGAGCTATGTGTTGCACATGTTTTGTTTTGGGGTAGTGGTTGCTTGGGTGTCTGCTTTGTAGGTCTCTGCTGCTTAGGCAGATTTTTATTTAAAGCCTCCGAGTATGTTTTTGTGTGTTTATGTGTTTGGTTTGCTGTCGTGGTAGGTCTATGTGAGACTGGAATTGTAGTGAGTGTGGTTTCCTTCTCCTCCTGACTGGTTACGCCAGTACTGAGTTGAGAGAGCTTAGCCTCCAGTTTGGCTATATGGTTGCATCTCTCACATGTGTTGGAATTTGTTGGTAGGAGGAGAGGGTTGTCTGCGTACATGAGGCAGTTGTAACATTACCTCAAGATTCCCAGATTCACCAGCTGGACCAGAGAGGAGATTGACAACTGACCTTTGGACATGCTAGAATAGTATTGGGAATTCCTTTATAATTGAAAAAAAGGGCCAATGGGGAACAAGGTACTCAAGGGGAGTTTGTGAGGGTGTAGTGCTTTTAATCTTTTAGTGCTAACTTATATAATTGCTTTAGTGAGCAAGTGCCAGGTAACTTAAATGCAATGTGTTACAGGTAACTTAAATGCAAAAATGACAAACAGTAACTTTCTTTCAAGTGAAACAAGGAAATAAGTACAGTAAGCAATGCAGATATCACTAGGGATCCACAGAAGCACTGAAAAGCCACGTTTTAGGTGGAATTAGCGTTTCAGGGAAATAACAAGCAAACAAACAACAAGCATACAAACAAAGCTAGATTCAGCAGGCCTGGATCTAGTCTATGCTACAGCAAACAAGGTGTACCAATTTCAGTAAGAAACAGTTCAAATATGCAGGCACTATAAGCCTTTAACCAGAAATTCCCAGCTCAGAAGGGCAGAGTCCAGCCTCTCCTCCCACAAGAGTGCAGACCACAAACCTTCTTAATGTAAAATAACTGGCCTGAAGCCCAAGTGCTTAAACCAGAACTAATACACTTTTAGAATAACAGACACTGAGCCCTCAATCAGCAGTTCCCAACTTGGAAGGATGTAAGCTACCTGTCCTGCCACCACAGTGCAGGCCACAAACCTTCTTAATGTAAAACAACTGGTCTGAAGCCCAAGTGCTTAATCCAAATGACTTAGAATGATAGCTACACTTTAATCAAGTTACTACCAAGCAGGTAGTAATCATTATGCTATGATCCCCCTAACTTACTGCAAGCTGGATAGTGCAGAATTAAATTTGATAAATACAATATTAAAGGCAAGTATAAGTCATTCAAAACATCTTCCCACATCAGTTTATAAAATGCTGTCCTATTATAGATACTTTAGATATTTGTATCATGAATTCTATAAAGCTGGAATGGCAAATGTTGATACTCTTATCATTTAGAAGTTTCTAGAAACTTCTGTTGTCCTCCCTGCTCTTCTTGTTTGAAAATCAGCAAACCAAATTGATAAAACCTGTTACAGTTTCAGAAAACATTTGAACAAAGTGTGTCTATGTATTTGAAGAAGAGATTATGTCTAACACGTGTTAAGAGCTGCTTCTTGTAGTCCAAGGTTTGATTTCCTCAGCCTCCATTTTCCTACTGTGTGACTCTGAGCAGGTTACTCAATCAGATAGTACTTCAAGGTCATTATCAAACTGGGTTAGATTTCTCAATGTTCTCCTGGAATACATGTTTAGAAACTGTTTGCAAAACTAAATCTACTAAAATCTAAACAAACTGGGGGCCTCATAGGGTCTGCAGTATTTCTTCAGAAAATCTAACGTATATGTTTATCTTTATTCAGTACAATCTTTTTGAGGAGATTCTATTTCATGATCTTGGAAGACATGGTCATGTTAAAACTTTAGATTCTTCCAGTTGAAATTCCTATAGGCTAGTGACATTATGAAGCTTGGAGTATAAAATTTACCCAGCAGAGTGAAAACAATATTTTTGACATCATCTGTCGTATCCTGTGCTATTGCATTTATTAGTAGCAGGCATATGATAATGTCAAAGGGCTGTTTTACTGTGGAGACAATAAAAGTCACAAAGGAATTGTTACCAACAACGGAAAAACAGCAGTTGGTACTTACGGTTAAAAATGACTAATTGAAATGTTTGCCCATGTCTATTCTCCTAATGTTTTAATAAATGACTGCAGAATTTTATGGGATTTTTAAATGTCCCATAAAGCTAGTTTTGAATACCTCTCTTACATACAGTATAATTGGAGCCATGAATAAAGGCTGTCCATAATCTTCCTTTAGAGTTGCTTTAATTGTGGAAACTTTGTTCAACTGTTGTGGCAAGATCCTTGCATTTCTACTGATGAGATAACTTATGGAGGATTAAACAGTCTTAGTTTGTTTATTGATGTTATAATCCTGATTCTGAATAACCCAGAATACACTTGACCAAGGATGGGAATTTCTCAGTTTCATAGGTTGGTACTAGGCTATCGGCCCTAGGGCCTATACAAGCCTAGCCATAACAATTCCCTGGCTATTTCTTTCCACAGTATTTATTTCCCTGGACCCCTATCTAGCAGGGCAACTGACATGATCCCCGTGGTGAATTTCCTATCTCCCATCCAATCATCAAGGTTCCTTTTGAAGAGGGCCAAAGAGGCGCTCTGCTTGACATGTATGGGCAGTCTATTCCAGAGTCTGGGGTGTCTCTGGGTCAGGAACCTATCCCTCCAGCATGTTTTGTTCATTGTGATGACAAGGTTTAGATCCCTGGAGCATGTGTCTCTGAGGGATTGAGATTTCTTTAAGTGTAGCATGTCCAGCAGCTTTGGGTTTGACATGGCCTTGTATGTTAAGCAGAGATCGCCTCCGAGTAGATGATATGTGACAGAGTATAGGTGGAGTAAGTCTTTTTACTCTGGAAAGGTTATCAACATGAATTCCTCAGAATCTGAAGACTGTGACATATGGTTATCTCACCCTACTAGCATAAGATTTTATGATTACGTGGAATTTCTGTCTTTACTGGGAAGAAATTTAAATGCCAATGCACATGTTTTGAATTGATTTTGTTTTGAATCTCAAAGCTAGCTGTTCTGTTAAGTGTATTGCTAACAGCTAGAATCCCATGTTTACAAGATAAACTCTTCTGAGTAATGTTATTCTTCAGGTACATTTTT